>NC_134025.1:21921328-22224358 GCF_964204645.1 Tubulanus polymorphus
ATGATCTATATATTCAAATCCAAAATAACTTCATTGATCCTCGATATTATTTTGATTTATTATTATATCATTCATTGTCAACAACATTACGTAATATGCCTGTTATTTTTCAAGCCGTCAATAAACTTTCAAGTTAGTTTTCTCGTTTTTTTTTCGTTTCGCTACTACACATTAAGCGGAATAACCTAAATACGTTTGCGATGCTGTTTAGTATATCAAATTTTTAGGTTTTAGAAGCAAGCACATGTATAATGTAGCCATGGTTACCTAGCTATTATCAGTTGACTATACAAGTCGTTTCTATATAGAAATGTTTGAACACTGTCGCCGCGATCATAATTTCCTATTAAGCGATTCCTTGTTATTAACAAAATCCATAATTATATAATTCAGCTAAGCCCGTTAACACCATAAGTCGAAGAGTGGATGGTAATGTTGCCCCATTCATGACAAAATGGCGGAAAAAATCGCTCTATGATTAATGATAATGGGAAATTCAATCGTTCAATTGAACGCGGTCGCCCATAAACACTGAGTATTGGTCCTGTGACGTAAATCATTTCGAAACCGTCTATAAAGACCGTTTATTCAAGACAAAACAAATTTGCTATAAATGCCGTTCCAATTCGGATATGGTAAATGACGGTTAAATTACCTTGGTATTTGTGCATTTTGTACTGTGGCTTTAATTGTCGCATTGAAATAGCTTCAGTGCTGAAACCGTTATGCATCAATTGCGCTGTCAATTTTCTAGCAGACGAATTTGAAGATATCTTTTCATCGATTGGTAGTCTCTATACGAGAGATATCCCAAAATGGTTCAGCCAAAGATGAAAAGATCTTGAATAGAAGTGTGAATATATTTGAGCAAATTTTCGGCTAAAGACTATTGGACATCATCAGGCGCGCTGTACTCAGTACACCTGATGATGGCTAATAGTCGTAAGTCGAAACGTTACTAAAAATACTTAAACTTCTATTCAAGGACTTTTCATTTTTTTGCTGAATTATTATGGGATTTCTCTCATATATTCATCTAACGCCGATATCTCGATTTATTGGTAAAAACTAATTCATCGATTCGTTTCAACTTGATAGATTGTTTAATTTCGTCGACTGTAAAAGGGATTTAAGAAAAGAGTGATCGACGTGACACTTGATTTCCTCACCTGCATCCGATATCTAAAGATATCTACGAAACTGCTCAAGATAAGTTTCTAATGTTCCGAATTACGCGAATTAAACCGATGTTTTATCGGCCGCTTTCAAACTAACTTAGCCATAGAACCCGCCATTGTAATCCGATTACTAAAAGCAATTGCATTAGATTCTCACATTTCATTTCATTTGCACGACCCCCATCGGTATTCTGATAGGGACGATCCCTTAGGAGGTATCAACGGCGAGCGACGCACTGGCCATTAAAACTGTTAAGCTACTCATTGCACCTATTTTCGTCTTACGGATCGAAACGTCCTCACGAGGATTCGAAAATGACTTCGATGGGTTTTTCGAATTTCAAGATATGGTTATATGTATATACTACGGCGCGAAGAGCTTTATTCAATTCAATTCAAAGTTTATTGCTCAACTAAAGACTTAAGAAATTTGTGCGGATCATGTTACAATAAAATACCAGAAGATTTAAAGTAATTTAATTGAGTAAAAACTGAAAGCCAACAAACCGATTTCGTGTGTTCAAATAATTTTAAACAAAAATTGTTCTTTTCGAATGTTTGGATGATAAAAGGTAGAAAAATAAGTACCTTTCATATCTGAATATCTTGATCAGTCGGAAATACTAAGACGAATGAAACCCGGTTATGAAGCTCATTACGAAAGCCCCGATGGTGAACATAATATGAAGCTTGTTTCAAGATTACAGATTTTGGATATCGATACCGAAATTGTGATTGTAGGAAAAATTCTATGACTGAGATTAATCGTTATACGAATGGGAGTAGAAACGTCGAATCAAAATTGAAATAACGAGATGATTAAGAGTATCAACTCCAGTTACGAAGATATCGGTTGTCGCAAATTGTACTTGTGAAAATATAACCAATCGATGTCGTACAGACAAAACAGTGTCAACAAATTTGGGACAAAATTTTTCGAGATTTAGATACAATTTTCAAGTTTTTTTAATTGAAATTGAAAAGTGTCCATTCTCAAATGATTCATTCAGGTACCCGGGCACTTCGTATTTAAGATCTGCCCCTTTTTAACAGGAAAGTACCCCTCTTCGTCGTAAAAAGTGCCTTTTTTCTTGAAATAGAACAGCCCCTAAAAAAAGCTCGGCACGGGCCCGATTTTTAGTTACTAAAAAAACTAACTTATTTCAGTTAGGCGAGACTCGAGAGTACGGTTCGACGGCGTGTAATGATAAACGATTATTTACGTGTATTTATATACGGATACATGTACGCGAATAATTAATACCTCTAGGCGGAAATTACATTCGTAGACACGCAGACACAATGCAGAGAAACGTACGCGCGACGTGCCTTCGTTACAACACGCCTCGCCATCGTCGCGTAGCCAGTTGTTAATTATATTTTCCGATGTTGTAATTTCGGCTGAAAAACCGCCTGGCTGAAAATCGATCCGATCCACCTTCATACAAAATATTATGGTTATGCGATCGTTATATGTTCCATTATCGTGTATAATAGCGGACTCAGTTCCATGCAGTAACTTGGGAGTAAAAAATTGATTTTATGTACAGTTGTATTTATTGAACTATTTCTAATTATCAGTAAAATCTTACTCGCAACTGGGGAATTGGGACATGTAAAATCGTTAAAATCGGTAACTTACAACTCTTTTTTAAATTTTTTTAAATCTCAAAATAGGGATTGACCCTGTTATCAATTTGATTGGTACCCTGGTAGATTTCGTTTGATTCGTTCTGATTTGGCACCCCTTACAAACCGACCGCATCTACCGGGAGCGAAACAGGGCTTTGATTCTGAAATCGGAAATCGAAGTACGTGACTATCGACAGTCGAATTTACAGACATTTTTGTTACAAAACTTTTAGTATTTGCACCCGGTAAAAAAGAATTGAAATGGCAGCCATCTTTCAACAAGTGCCCGAATGGGACCAGGGTGGGTACCCTTCTATAGTTGGAGCCATATAGTTTTACCTCATACAAAGCAATTATATTTAAAGTGACTAAACATGTATACAAATACATAGGATTAAAAACGATTATGAAATTAAAGAATTTATCATCAAGAATTAAACCATCATATCGGACTCTCTGTAGAGACCACCGTCATCGTCACTCCTGGTGATTGTCTCTTTTTTAATCTTTCGAACTTGTTTGTATATTGTGGGTTTCTAATCTCATGACCTATTCTCGGCATCTGATTGTCTTTTCGACTCATAACGCGCGGTTATTCTGAAAATTGCGATCTAGGTACTAGCCTAATGGTTTAGGGTTTATAAATAAACTAAACGCAATACGACGGGAGTGTCAAATAACACAATGATAATAATAGTATTTATTTCGTCATCAATTAAAGGAAATACAAACATTTCAAAAGGAATATAAAAAAAATGTACAGAATTAGCAGATTGATGATACTTAGAATATTGCATTTAGTCGCAGAGCTTTCGGACAAAAATAGTATCTTAATAATTCTATGAGAAAAAATTCTTATTATGCTCCCTCGTTCAAGCTTCGTTTGGTTCAGTTTGCAGTGGTATCGATTCAATCAAGAGCAGATATAGAAATACCCGACAACCTGAACTAAGAGGTGACAATTACTATTCTACTATTCTATTTTTAGAAGATTGAAGCAGTTCCTAGCCACCAAATCATCAAGTCCTATGATTGAATTAACCTTCCCCCTTTCATCAGGTGTATTATCCAAGTCATTTCTCTAGTAATTTACCCGAGCGAATTGTCAATGTTCATTGCAGGTAAATTCGTCTGTTAATTGCTCACACGCTCCGATATTGGCAGGGTCATGCAAAGAGTAACTTAGCGCTGTGAAAGAAGAAATTGTCGCTATGAGCGCGAGATCGAAAAACCCGGAACATGCACAAAATACTTAACACAACAATTGGAATAATCATAGAAAAGCTCATTGATGTATTTCTACGTTTCGGCTGTTTCCTAACTTAACAGCCATCATCGAATCCGTATCTGCCCTCCCTGTAAAGTTATTGGCAACGAAACCCATTTTCTTTATATCGTAAACTTCAAGATAACCTAAGAATTAGATATGAAATTGTAGATTTAAACCTAGATACTTTTCATTCGGCCATCGTTGATCCTAACAAACCAATGTTTTTCATTTACAACCATGTACCTTTTGTTTGATTCATGTCGAATAAAATGAAAATGAAATCGGGTTGAATAATGAAACACCGATGAAAATTTGAATACGCTTTTCAAAATCTTTCTCATAAACGTTGGTGTTTCCTAATGATGTCTCTACGTGCTTACTGTAGATAACATGCGCTTATTAAAAAAATTCATTCGTGACGAAGGAAAGTGCACAGGTGTATTGAAATATCAGGGTCTAACGATATTGCAATCTATTTATAGCGTTTAATACGATGGAAACGAGTGTCGTCGATTTTCTCGATTTTCGTGCTAAGTTGTTTCGTTCATCAATTATGACTGACCGTACTGATGAAACGGCTCCGGACATAGCGATATAGCGCTGATTGATCGTCATCTAGTCTTAGCACGTGACAAGGTTTTCGTAGTGCGTAACAGTATGTGTGATGATGAACACTACACTTGTCTGTACAATGTCATCCTCCCCACAGGGATTCGAACCTGATCGAGATTGCCACGGTACGAATCCCTGCCACACTAGGCCGAGTGCGCAGCTACACGCGCAGCTTAGAAAGTGTTATTATTAGCCAATCAGATATCCCGTCTTATTTTAGCCTTGCCGCGCAAAAACTTGTGGCACCAATCAGATTGCTCGCTGTATAAATGCTGAGGCAAATTTCAAGGAATGCGCAGTTTAGATGATGTCATTATTACCCAATCAGATACCCCGTTTTATTTTAGCCCGGGTTTTCCCATTTTTAGTTCTTTCGCGAAATTTACCTCAGCGCAATCTGATTGATGCCGCAAGTTTTCGCACGGTAAATCTTGCACATGTACCTGTGCACCCTAGTCCAGTGTGGCATGGGTTCGTGCCGTGACTGAGTTTTAGCAATGCCATCAGGACCCAGTTCCACAGTTGTGAGTTAGAGTTAACTCTGAGTTAAAGTTAGTTCATTTTCGAAGAGTTAATTCAGAGTCAAATGTTAACTCAGAACTGTGGAACTGGACCCTGGTTAGAATCCCGGCCTAGGCAGGATGGTAAAGTATGTGATGATAAACACTACCGGTCCGTAAAAAAAGTTCACACAACAGTATCCACGATGTGAATATATCTGTTTAATACCTCACTTTACGCGGTAATAACTCATTAACAATAACTCGCGTGTCTAAATTCACATGCTAGCCCACGCTGCTAAATACTAATTAGCTGCGGATCCTATCGACTATTTGTTACCGAATCGAAGAGGAAAGAAATACCGCCAGACGAACGGTATTGAGGGACGTATACGCCGAACGCGAGATGATAGATAAAAAGGACCATGTTTTATAGACGTAAAGGGCGACGAGTCGACCCTTTTTACGATACAGGCTAGTTACTAGAAAAAATGTCGATGCATTCGTAGATAAGATAGAATATATACATATACACATCAAGTTAATGTGTCTACATATTATCGTTTTGTTGTATTACTCTTGATAATCACTATGAAAAAGAACTACTATCGTTGATTGGTACTCCTATGTATATCTATTATTCGTTTTTTTGAATGTTATTTGTTGATAATGTGGCGAGAAACCAAATCCAGCCGTTTGTAATAGTCTGATTTATTCGTGTTTATTGCAGACAGTTCATTTCTTCTGGCGAACGCCCGGATTATAGATTACCCGATTGTTTATTGTAACGATGGATTCTGCAAGTTGTCCGGCTACAATCGGGCGGACGTTATGCAAAAGAGCAGCACGTGTAAGTTCATGTACGGGGAACTTACGGACAAAGAAACGACGCAAAAAATTGAAATGTCGCTGGATGCACAGGAACAGGAACAAGTGGAAATACTGCTTTACAAGAAAAACCGTAAGTCTCCCACTCGTAGCTTCCTACCGATTTAATCAAAGAAATGGCGTCCCAAAAATTTGAGATTTGGTTACCGAATCCTAGGCCTATCCTCCGAATGTATTTTCATAGAAAAATGAAAAAGAAACCTAATCAGCGGCGAATGTTTCGATTCAATCGTCATTTTTCTGAATTATTTAATGTCTCCGCGGGAATCGCGAATGGCCGGAAATTTAGAAAATCACGTTCAATTACCGGAGTGATCTATCTTCAGTCACAGTCACATCTCGAATGGCGAAAAAAAGTCTTAAGAAATAACGGGGCTACCGAAACTAATCGATCATTTTGATTTGAACATGCCCATTTGACATTCGAAGGAAATGGTTGAAGAAATCACTTCCTGTGCCTTGGTTATAATCGAAACGGTCACGCATCGCGAGTGGTAATAGGTCGATGTTGGAATGAAATACTCAGATCGGGGTCAACATCGTTGCTATACACGGCTAGAGCTGGTAACTCGAGGCGTGATTTTTTACTACCTATGAAGTGAACCTCATCGAAAATATACACACGTATTCTATAGTACAAAGAGAATCCCAAAATATTGAAGAAAAATAAAGTCCTAGAATGTTTCCTTGAGTTATAGTAGTTTATTCAACGTTTCGACTATATATCTTCAGGAATACCGAATTACAACAGACGCTTATGATGTATATACAATCCAGAACAAAGGCGCTAAATTAATCAAAAGTGATGCAATGAACTAAGCAAAGATATAACATATAATACAATACATATTTATTCGTCAAATACTTGTATGACAATCTTTCATTGATTTTGCAGTTGGCGTTTTACCTCTAAACATACGATTAGGTGACATAGAAACACATGGAGGGAAAACTACTAGCTTAAGGGAAAACTTTCGAACCTTATTTTTCTTGATTATTGTGGGATTCTATCGTCATAAGACGGACATCGTCTCTTACCATCAATCGTGATACATTTACTGTACTATACACTATGATATCAGGCTTCTCGCCTGGGGAAACATATACATTTTATTTAGAAATCATATGCATAAATTCCATTTTAGTTAACATCGATCGATAGAAAAACATTATGTCGGTATAGTACATAGTATATATAGTATGTAGTATACCTTGCCTAATAGGGGTTAGCCTCCATACAGGTCTCGATAAAAATCCCTCAGTGCACTTAGATAATTGGTGTTTTGATTTATTCAAAAGATATCATCGCACATACTCGGAGTATAGATTGACGAGAATACTGCAACGAATACATGAACGAGAAGTCTGATTCTCGATTTAGATGATACAAACGAATCGACACTTTTCATTATTTTAGTGATGGAACCGGCAATGGCGGACCAAGGGGGAGACCAAGGGGGTGGTCTCAGGGGCCCAGAGCCCTTCCTTCCCATTGAGATTGCCCACTTCGCAAGACAGGATCGTTAAAACCTGGAAATTTGATACTCTTCCTCTCAAAAATTCCAACCTATCTGATATATTTCTTCAAAAAATATCTAAAACCCAATAGAGGCATTTGACTTGGCTGCTTTATCTGACTGAGAAATGCCTTTTCTGTTCTTCTGGACCCCGGTCTTCCAATTTTCCTACCCGGCTCTGGACGGCAGATATGTGATCCATTAGTAGCGATCTCGATGAAACGTCCGCGAAAGATCATCAGATATTCTGATACTAAATAGAACTGAATGCGCTATTGTAACCTGTGTGTGAGTTGGTTGAATTCCGGATGAACGACAAAAATAGCGAAATACCCGAGATAACATCGCCACCCTATAATAAAGTACACAAACGAACGATAACGAATCCGCAGCAGTTCGGAATGTATACATCTGATTTAGTTTTCCATCGCTTTTCATAACGCACGAACCAACACAACAAAAATGCCCGACGGCAATTTTTGTTCCGAACTCCGAATAGATCTAAACGCAGCGCAAAATTCTCGCACAAAAATATTATATTTAGTTTTAAACCTACGGGAAAATTCGTACAATTTCGGAAATCGATGCCTTTGTTAAAAAAATAATGTATACGCATATGAACCCATGATGCACATGACATGATAATTCCAGTTTTGAAATAACTTGCAATAGACCTATACGCTGTAAAGCATATTTGGTGTAACTTTCTGTCCCAAAGAAGTTCCAATTTTCTTAGAATAATCGTACGCATTTCTGAGACCGATCTCGGCGACAGATTCCTCATAAATTCTAAAGTATGAGCGAATCTCTGATATGATATGGTCGAAATGGTGTTATAACAAATCGGTCAGGTAAAATCGAAAACATTGAGCGAAAATATGAAATTCCGTAGATATCTTGCCGTGAAACATGAAATATCAAATTTGATGCCTGAATCATATCATTTTCAACTGTGATCGAAAATGAAAATAATAAATTACGATTAACTGTCATCATATACAAGAAGAACATCAAATAACATAATGCATCTCGTTAAAGCGTCTTTAGTTCAAATCCCGTCCAAATGCATGCAACGGAAGTATCAGTAGGAGTTTATGCAAAATCTATCTTACGACCATGGACGTCCATGGTACGACGTACATACCTACTGAATGTACTCGATATGACTTGTTATCGACAATGTTATCCGCCAAATCCATATCCATCGCAATTACACGCGCTAGCAATTTTTCACTTACTCGAAAATCGGTTGCGTTTTTCACCGGTACCGCACCAGATAACGAAAGGATGCCTTAAGAATCTTATCGATCCCTTCAAATCTTCTTATAACGATCATGTACCCACTGCGCATACCACCAAAGCCCGGGCGTATAGAAAACGCGCTGTTTTTTCAGTCAGTACATTTTTCTATAGTTTCGACAGCGGTGGAGAAGGGATTCACTGCATCGTTCGTACGGGGAGATATACAGAGCGTCGTAGATTCAACCGCTTACTCGGTAGAAAGAGACCTAAAAAGGCGGCAACATGTAAATAATTCACTCGTAATAAGACCAGCGGATACGACAAGGAAAATGCCCATCACATAACGAATTCTATCCTCCCCGGCAGGGATTCGAATCTGATGGCATCGAGACTTGCCGTGGCTTAGTGTAGCGATGCCATCAGGTTCGAATCCCTGCCCAGGGAGGATGCGAATTTCAAGCAAATGCATATTTTGTTGCTCGCCCCTGAAACTTTACATTCTGATGAATACAAGAATGGACAGCTCGCGCGTGACTTCTGGTCAATCGGTCGAAAGACTCGGTTTTCTTCTAGGAACGGAGGAAAGAAACACTTAAGTATAGACAAGATCTATGGAAGAAAATGTGTTACGCTCTAGCACTATGAGCGCGTGAATTGGTGCGATGCTAATTATACTCTGTATTATATTGATATGATATGATTTATTTTCATATAAAATTTTTACAGAATTAATGAATAAACAAAGACATTAAAAATCTAATAATGATATTAGATGAAGGACGATCATATCGTCGAGAAAGTTATCTGGGATTTTGCCAACACCTCTTTCTTGGAACTCGAATAAATAAGCGTCCCGGAACATAAAATCAGAGTGATTGTTAACAATGATAAATTGTTCTTATGGCGCAAGGATCCTATAATAGAGTTCAAATGCGCCCCTCTGGGAAAATCTTTATATCGTAATAGTCATAAAACAATGCGGTTTTGAGATGTCTTTTCGTACTGATCAAGATTGCGATGACCAACTGGTTTTGGTGATCACCCTTGTCATTTGCTAACATTAACCTTAACGTTAATTGTTGCTCTGTTGTATACGATTTATTCATGCATGGCGAAGAAAGAATTTGTGTTGACTAACCAATTCATTTGCATGCGATGTGCATGATTCTTTTTCATCAACAAAACCGAACACAATCTAAAGCAAGCATCTTTTGATAATCTCGATTCTTTCTGTAATTCATTGGGTATTCATGTAGTTGTTTCATGACTCAAAACAAACTGCTCGTGATGTTATAAATGTACTATTCTGATTCTAGCATTGAATTACATTTAAAAAAAGACAAAACGCTCTGTTTCCATCTAATGAATATGTAAATTAGATTGATTTGGGATATCCAATATTTACAGCTGTATCACAACAAAACCAGCCAACTACAGCCTTAAGTGAATTACTTGGCAACTCACCGAAAGGTAGGCGATCGTGATGGTGATCTTAAACAGTTCTAGTTTTTTACATATATATTTGAAAACTGTACATTACTTTCTTATAATGCACGAGGTAATTTTTGCTCATATATACTGTACTAGTATAGTATTAGTCTGGTTTCGGCGAGTTAATTACACTTTTCTGGAAGGGAAATATATGCCAAACATATATGCCACCTAACCAAACACAATAGAGCCAGCGTCACTGAAAAGATGGTTAATGCCAATCAATCAGAAAAACCTTTTACGGATACGCAATAACCTTAAACCGGGGGTAATAACCTTAACCGGGGGTAATAAATTCGCATCTATTAAGTCTAAGGTAACAACTGAGCTCAAGTTAAAACTGGAACCCGTTCTAGAATTGTCTGGTAAAATCTAGCTCCTGGGTTGAAGCATCGGATACGAATTTATTTCACTCGATGCGGAACTAGGTCCACAGTGGATCCAAATAAATGGTCCGATGTGTTAATTCACGCCTATTGGCGGTCAAATAACCCTTGAGCGGCTGGCCCCTGGAAAGTAAAGATTAGACACATTAACGTATGACAATATGCAATACGCAGACGACACGCTCGCTGGACTAAAATGATAGGATAGATTTGATAGGATAGATACGAATGAAAATATTCTATTGTCCGAACAAAAGTTTTAAAACGTTGAATCTTAACAACAGATTTGCTACCATTTGTCCATCAAAAAAGTTAGAATATTCACATTATAATCAAAGCCGTACACATAACTATCTCCTAACGACCATCAACATATTTGCCCCCACCCAGTGACATAAGAAAAAACGTATCCAATGATTTGACACATGTATTTATTCTTTTTTCAATTTATTTGATTGCACTTTGCTTTTGGTCATGTACATTTGCACATTTTGTATAAACAGAATATTTTTAGTCTCTCACCGTTTTTACCGTGCTATTTATTTTGTCTATTTTCAACTCATTACTTTAATCGTGCGTGGAGCTTTACGGTTTATGCTTTCAGTTGCGTGTCATATCACATCGCATGTAATGTATTCTTTTTTCAGGTAGGTTTCGATGAGTCGTCATGATATAGACGATATCGATGCGGAAAAGTGCCGGATTGAATCCGAGGGAACCGTGGGACTGGCAATGGACAGGCCTAAATCTGCCCGTGAACACCGTTGGTTGGGCGAGGGTCACGATGTCGACCCCCCTTCTTATAAAGCCTGGGGTGGGGTTGTAAGGTTCTCATTGAACTCCATATCCCGGAAAGCCAGATTCTGAATTTTCTATGCGCCGATGTTCTCCCATAGAAAGGGAATACGGAATGGCTGTTCGTGGCCTTTTCTAGATCCACCCATGTGTTCACCAAGAACCTTAGTGTCTGATGTACCACACTAGGATCGTAGAGCGACGGAGATCTGTGGAAACAACCACACCGACTGGGTGAACTCATGGGGTGTAAATTCCGGTTCGATTTTAATATAAACCTTATTCACGCAAATGACGGACCTTATTTATAATTCCAATAGTGAAAGTACCCGGCACGTTCTATATATAATGTTGTGATTAAACTATTTGGTGAATCCGTCTATAGCGGAGTGCTCGTGCCAATGAATAACTAACTACTCCAGTGATTGTTTCAGCATAACGAACGTCATATTTCATCGTTTAGCAAAAACATAATCAATTACGTTGAAAGTCTACTATCCTCCGTGGAAATCCATCGGTAGTAAAATCGGCTGTTGCGATCGCTTCTAGTATTTGCATAATTCGAAGGTGTCCAATTACATTGATGGTTTCTGATTTTCCCACAGGGTCGATTTACCTCGGCGTAGAGTCGTCATATTTCGTTTGTATAGTGCGAAACGGAACTGTTCGAGTGCGATGACGTTTGCGAATTTCAGGACAAAAATGCTTTACGCTTCGTTCATATGAAATTCCAGTATAGAAATTGAAATAAGTCGATTTCATTTGAATGATTGCTCTGTATTTACTTTCGGAGTAAACTGGAAACTTCCCTATTGAAATTATCTAAACATTGGAATTTAATGTATTCTCATCAATATTTCTTTTTTTATCCATATTGGTTCTCGGGTTTCCGTGAGACCCATATTCTTGTACCGTCTGTCTGTCTGTATCTATGAGTGTCTTTCTACTCAGAGGTCTAGATGTGCAGTACAAAGAATGGGCCCAGTGCACCACCTGGCGGTAGAACTAGACACCAAAAAACTTTTTTCAGCTTCATGACCTCGGAGATGACCTCATAACCGGGAAACGGCGTTGAAATTCAAAAAGTTGTCTTGACAAACTTTAGCTATTGGCCCTAGATACAACGTATCCAAAGTGCAACGAGAACTAACGCATGGTAATTTCTAATCCGTGTACACTGTAGATAATCGAAGAAGTCCCACAGTTCGAATTTTCATACGATGTAATTTATCAAAACGAAACCACAACGTTTCGGCTGTTGACTAACAGCCATCATCATTCCACCTGATGATGGCTGTTAGTCAACAGCCGAAACGTTGCGGTTTCGTTTTAATAAATTACATCGTAAAAAAATTCGAACTGTGGGACTTCTTCGATTTTCGGAGTTTGAGTTCGAGCCTGGGGGAGCCCGAGAACTGTTGTCGCCTATGGCTTGTTCGAATATATAAACATATTTGAGAATATTCTTAGCCAGACAGGAATTTCTCACAAAACCAGAAAGCATAATTTCTAACGTTTCGTATCTTTTAACTTAAACAACAAGTAAAAAATCTACTCTTAATCGTTTTAACAGCTAACAACAATAACGAGGTCTATATGAATCACTGGTTAGGCTATTGAACTTTCATTTTTACTCGGCCATGATATGGCAATTGATTGTGACTTTGATTCTTTGCCATATTACGCGCGTCATCATTTTCGCCCAGTGGAATCTGGAACCACGACGCATTAAAACATTTTGATGTAAACTATTTTCCATCTACTGCCCATTGCAGGGACGCCGCTGTGGTTGTTGTTACACATCGCACCGATACGTAACGAAAAAGATGCCGTCGTCTTGTTTTTGTGCACGTTCAAAGATATAACTGCCCTCAAACAACCAATCGAAGATGACGCGGGAAAAGGTTCGTAAAATGCCAAGCAATGTACATGTATTCATATACTTGTAGTGAAGCCAAAGAAACTTGAAATATCGAGGTCTATGAATCACTGGTTAGGCTTCCTGAACTCTCATTTTTACTTTACCATAATATGGCAACTGATTGTGACTTTGATTCAATATTTTCGCCCATGGAATCTGCAGCCACAACACATTATAAGATGAACTCATATCATAATAATGTAGCTAAAGAAACTTTAGAATATTAATGGTTTCAACTTTCTTTTACGCACGGTTAAGATATGCGGTCCTTGGTTTCACATCGTCACTGTTCTCAATTGTTGCGTTCAAAAATTCCAAAAATCGCCAGCAAATATCTGCATTTCATTTCCTTAAAAATGCTGTATAGCTTAAGTTCATCGAGCAAGGGGCTGCAGAACTATATGATATTCAATCTAAACTTATGTTTTAAAAATGAGCGCAAATCATCAACAATGGGGACCTCGCAATCAACAATGGGGACCTCGAGGGACCGCCACAAAATGGCGCCTAGAAACTGGAAACTTCTTTATTGGTATATAGCAAAAAAAGGACTGGTAATGCTTGAATGCCATTATTAAATTGTATTAATGGATTTTGTGCCTAGCGCTGGACTGTAATAGTTAGGTATATATTTAACCGATGCCACATAATTTTCGGGGTTAGTAAACATAGAATTCATTAATCAATGCATCAATATATTTTTCTTTGTTTGTTTAGGTCTTAGTAAATTTGCACGTCTGGCGAGATCAGTTACGAAAAACAGATCGGTTTTGTTGCAGTTCTCTTCACACGTTCCAAACACGAAGATCGACAACTCGAAACTATCTCAAATTGCGAACGTGAGTAGACCTACTCCTCTCGGAGAAAGGCCATTGCGTCGTTAACTAGCTGTCATTACGCCTTTAGATAAAGTAGTGTTCTACACATCGCATCAGCGCGTTGATACAACTGTGCAATGTACAACTTCTACCTGTCGATTGGAATCGCCGCTATTTATTTTGTTCGCTATGAATTTCTACGACAATTTCAATTACAATTCAACAAAACTGATAATGAAATTTTCGCGCGATGCTGTTTCGCAAATGAATGCGATTAATCGATATATACTTATTTCATTATGACTACGGCGGCGCCGTACGAGGCGCTAAAATAAAAATAAGTAATTTCTATATAATTCTTTCGTGACATTTCGCGTTCGGCGACGCATTAGCAAGTTAGGTAACGGCCAATACCCGGTGTGTCCGCACCGATAGCATTCCGATTCGGCTCGTACTCCTAATTGATGAATGATGTACGATCAGCGTCTAACAACAACACGGTTTAGTTCACGCGTGTTTATAGCATTTTCGATAGTCGCCGCCTCTGTAGTATGATCTAACCTTGGGAGTTAAGGCTGGCTTATGTCGACAAGCAACGCGACGCCTGCCTACCGACTCCTACCGACGCAACTGAAAGCAACCGCTTTCGCAGCCCAGCTTATGTCGACTGCGCTCCGATTCGCAGCAACTGAGGCCGACTAGCGGGATATGAGATCCTCCCAGTTGCTTCCCTCCTTATGTCGGTAGCGATTACTAGCAACTGCAACGGCTCAAATGGTCACGTGATAAGCATTTTGAGAATAAATTTGAATAATTAGGAAATATACTTCTATTAGAAAAGCTATTTCTTCAAGACTTTGATCTTTCTGATTCTGTTTTGAATACAACGTGCTAGCGACATCTATAAAGATGGCCGGTCACACCATAATTCTACCAATTTCGTTTCTAGATCTTCGGTCCAGTCCTCTGCCGTGCTGAAGGTTTGGTTTACGTTTTGAACTACTTGAATTTGAAAGTTTATGGATAACATAACGACTAATTACGAATGACGCTAACTAGCGGTGATAATTTGTACTATGTATATGCGGTCTCTCATTGGCTGGAACCCCTGCGCTCAGTTCCGTCGCGTCGCAGATGAGCTTATGTCGGCTGCGATCGAAAGCAACTGCCCGCCTACCGTAGGCCGGAGTAGAACATGGGCAACTAGCCGGATACGGCTTGCGACGAGTCGGTAGGCGTCGCGTTGCCGTCGCAAGCCGGCTTATGTCGAATCGATTGAGGAGCAACTGGCGGCCTCTCGTAGGCCGCCTGTTGCCGCTAATCGGCGATAAACCCAGTTGCGTCGGTAGGCGTCGCGTTGCTTTATGATTTGGCATAACAAAAAACTGAAGACTGAGTGATGAGATGTCGCATATCGATATACTCACATGCCCACTTATATTCTACTCGAGTACCGGTGTAGCTATACTGATGCTAGGCGCTGTTTAAGTCTATTGAACGGTTTATGTTTTTTTTTATTTCTTCATTTAGTTTGCCACTGAAATAATTTTTTCCTCCGATTGCATTTTCAAAACGTAGTGACTTTAACTTGCATTAATTCATTATTGCCATTATTGCTATGGTAACCATGTATCATAATTCAAACCACGATAGCCTGATCGAAGAAGACGTTAGCTTTTTGTAGTTACGTATAACAAAATCAACTCCTAACGCTAATGGAACTGTTTTTCCGACGAAAGCAAAGCACTCTTCATTAAGCAGTTGAATGAGCAACAGACATCAAATATTAATGTCGGTCCGATGGTGATAAAAATCCATGCAATTTCTACTAATCGTTGATTAAAAAACGGCCGCATTGGCCCTTCCAGGAAATGGATTATACCACCATAAGATAATTACACCGGAATTAAATTTAGACCGGACCAAATTTTGGTGAGCGTTCACACGGCGTTTTGAAACCCGGTGATAAAATCGCTTGTCACCGAGCCCACAAGATGTCGCCAACTGCTAAATAATCAATTGCGCCTGGGTGAAGTCTTGCTTCCAGATTCGATATATAGCAAGACATTCTTCATTTGACCAATTCATTCCTCTGTCAGGTTTAGACATTTTTGCGAATTCGATTTTATTCAATCAGCTGAAACTTCTTAAGAATAATTACATAAACGGTAATAAAATGTCTAAATTGGTCCGGACCAGATTTATACCAGTCTAAATCTATAGTTTAAAAGTGGCTTAGTCGGCCTGCGACACGACGAACTCCCTGTGACAATCCCGCCAGCCACATGTCGACAAAGTGATAGAAATTCATATGCAATTGATAAAATTGAAGTTGAACTTGACAAGAGCCCTCTTGCACTGCCAGTTTAACACCATGGCTACCACCACGAGCTGCTGCGACGCCTATGCTCACCGTAAGCGAATTTTTTGTGCACTTATGTGAACCGGCTTTGGCAATCAACTTCTTGCCTCGCTACACCATTGAGAGCTAGGCGCGATCAATTCAAATTAAATTTTTCTTTCCAATTTAAACTTTATTGTTCTTTAGATAATAAAAGTCGGTTTATATTTTAGTGCACGAGAAATCCGTTCGTCGTTAGTATAGCGGCAGCACCCCACGGTGCAACGATACATCACTAGACTCGCCTTTAAGTCAACTACCGCACGTCGCAATCAAATTGAGCACCAATTTTCAAACAGTGTTGTAACCGATCGCACCGCGTTGCAAGCGGTCGCAAGTCGACTAGAGCCTTCCTTATGGTATCAGCATGATAATGGCTTATTACCATAGTAACGCCATTGCCACTGAGTTTTGTTTTCTAACTAATCAAGCTGAATCCAGTTCCTCCGCTTGCGAATGGGATCATCACCTCCAGATTCACAGTACTAAAGATATATATCGCTAGGCAAGCGGGATTTTCACGGAAGCTGACCACAGCTCGGTCGTATAATAGATTAAGTTGCCATAATATACGGGAGTCTCGGGGAGATTTGCTCATTCGTCAATTTCTACTTTTTCAGTTGATGAACCTGAATTCGGACATTTTGCCTCAGTATCGTTTGGAAGCGCCTAAAACTCCGCCTCATATAATACTACACTATTGCGCGTTCAAAGCTACATGGGACTGGATGATATTGTTGCTGACTTTTTACACGGCCGTCATGGTTCCGTTCAACGTCGCTTTCGAGAACAAATCGATGGACGACGTTCCGCTGCTAGTGGTCGACAGCATCGTCGACGTCGTCTTCTTCATCGATATCATATTGAACTTTCATACGACTTTCGTCGGACCGGCCGGAGAAGTCGTTTCCGATCCGAAGATAATTCGAATGAACTATCTGAAGAGCTGGTTCGTCGTCGATTTGCTGTCTTGCCTTCCATACGATGTGTTCAACGCTTTCCAGCATTTAAACGAGGTACGTATAACGCCTGTCTATCCGCCACACCCACTTCCGCGCCATTGAATCTATACACTAAAATGATTAATCCCCGCACTACTACTCACAGCGTACCACGGCAGCAACGCGAATTGAAACTATCATTCTTAAAACTATTTTCAGCATATCAGCAGCTTGTTCAGCGCTCTGAAGGTGGTTCGCTTGCTCCGGTTGGGTAGGGTCGTTCGAAAATTGGACCACTATCTGGAGTACGGCGCGGCGGTTTTGGTGCTTCTTATATGTCTGTTCTGTTTAATCGCGCATTGGTTGGCCTGCGTCTGGTACAGCATCGGGCGCGAAGAGCTGAAGAACGGTGTGACGTACGGATGGATGGCGATTCTGTCCAACGTCACGAACACGAAACGATACAACGAATCCGACTACGGTATCGATAAAGCCATGTCTTACGTCACTTCCCTTTACTACACGTTGTCGTGTATGACAAGTGTGGGATTCGGCAACGTTGCCGCCAACACAGTCTACGAAAAAATATTTTCTATTGCTCAGATGATCCTGGGGTGTAAGTTCTTTTTTTCTATCTATATTGTCCTTAGAAGAATTTGAAAGTTTTATAAAGATACGCAAGACACAAACGTTCCAATATATATGACAAGAGCGCTTAGAACTGATAAAAACTGATTGAAAATGATATCAATACAGGGAGGTGTTCAGGGGCTCTCGACTCCCTTGCTCCGTGTTAAAAATTTTCTGATATCAACCGTATTTAACGATGAAACTAACCAAACTTCAAATCTTTATCGATTGCTGTTTCGGCGCGTCTACCTGAAATTAGGTAATGCACATATTCTTATGAATGCATACTTCATTGAAATTTTAAAATAAAATACTGCGCCTGACCCCTTCTGTAGAAATTCCTGGATCCGCCCCTGTAATAGTTACCACCCAGTATTCAATAAAATGGAGCCCTCGATTGAAATTGGATTCATTTTTCTTGATTTCAGCCCTTTTGTACGCTACCATTTTCGGAAATGTCGCCACGATATTCCAGCAGTTATACTCGACGACGGCGAGATATCACGAGATGTTGAACAACGTCCGCGACTTCATGAAACTACACGACGTTCCTAAAGCTCTCAGCGAGCGGGTTATGGACTATATCGTTTCTACTTGGGCCATGACGAAGGGAATCGATACGGCAAAGGTACAAATCAGCGTCTGATCCTTAATGTTTAGGTTCACCAGACACGTTCACACGGTGACGAAATGATGGCGAAACAACAATGGGGAACCCGCGACACCACCAATCCCACCAGATAGCGTGCACTGACAAGCAATAGGTCTTACGTTGTCAAGATTAGTTCATTTTTCAATGAACTGAATTGAACTGATACCCGAATCCATATATTATCACAGCTTCCACCAAATATAAATGAATTCATTTTTGTAATCAGTATATCGGTAGGCCCCTATAGTTTTCATAAATGATTTACTTATTTGAGAAAAGAAGTTCACTCAGTTTGAATTGAAATGTAGAAGAAATCGAGCGCTTAAGACCAACTATCTACTAGCGAAAACCTGGCGGATGCTCGATTGCCACGTTAGCGCCGGGGGTACCACATTAAACCCCGAGACATATGTAGAAAATTAGCTGTATGTGATTTTACAATGGTTCCCCCATTGTCACTCGTTCTAGGTACTGAATTACTGTCCTAAGGATATGAAAGCGGACATATGCGTACATTTGAACAGAAAGGTTTTTAACGAGCACCCGGCATTTCGCTTGGCAAGTGACGGATGTCTGAGGTCTTTAGCGATGCACTTTGGAATGAGCCATAGCGCTCCCGGTGATTTATTGTTCCACCAAGGAGAAAGTTTAGACGCTCTGTGTTTTATTGTATCCGGATCGTTAGAAGTGATTCAAGACGACGAGGTAGTGGCAATACTCAGTAAGTATATGACGTCACCAGCAGGCTCTAGATCTGAGCAATCGTATCAATCTATTGTACATGTCATGCCTCACAACGGGAAGAGAATGCAAAATCAGTTCTACAGTCGTAAATGCATTCAACAAAAAATACACTCAATTTTGAAATTAGTTCATTTTCAATTAATGGAAGTTTCCAGTTACCAGGCGCCATTTTGAAGCGGTCCTATTGATCCCACATTGTTATGTTGGACAGATGTTAACATTCTTTTACATTAAAACCTTAAGCGCGATTTTATGTCGCCTCGAAATTAAGATTAAAATCCAATGTCGAATCCCAGAACCGTGGGACTGGATCATGGCTTTCATATTAAAAAGGGACTTTTTTAATCGATGTATTTTACAATAGTTCATCATTTTTACAGCAAAAGGTGATGTATTCGGCGACAATTTTTGGAAAGAGCCGTCTCTTGGACAATCCACAGCGAACGTACGTGCCTTGACTTACTGTGATTTACACATTATCAAAAGGGATCGCCTGCTGGAAGTGCTGGACTTTTACCACGCGTTCGCAAACTCATTCGCCAGAAACTTACTGTTGACTTATAACCTGCGCCATAGGGTAAGAAATATCGTAAAAACATTGATTTCATGTACCCAAGAATCTTCGTTTTAACTTTTGGAATCGGAGTTTGAAAAATTGCCTAGTACAATACCATCTAATGCCTATTTCAACTTGAATTGCGAGGACGTCCGGTGGCTCAGCTTAGTCAGTTTCGGTGGTACATACCTTTTACATGTTTTTAAAGGACCAGAATGGACGGGCGGTTGAACATCGTTTTTTAATCCATTTTACGCTGTATTGGAGGATTGCAAAAAGTACATACATGTTTTGAATATCGTACTGTTAAAAACCAGGTCTCTGTGGGTTCCATAGGGATGTAAATCTCTTAACCCAGAGCAAAAATTTAACTATCGGTTATAACTGTGATTTGCAATTTGGTCTAGGTCTAGGTTTATGTTTGGTTAATCCAAAGCAACGGCGTACTGATATCGATCATCATGATTGTGATGTTCTTTGTCTCCTACAAATATCCTCCAGCGAAAGGATGGATTTCATTTGGATTTGCTCAAAATAAGTAGTAACGTTATTACAAAAAAGTCATTGACATTTTCGAAAACAACAACTGTTAAACGTATCCCGAATACTGTATTTCTTTCCAACCAATGCGTGAATATCATTAGTATATCATATTTTAGTAAATTCGCACTGAAATCTATTAATGATTTATGAATTTTAGCTGATATTCCGAAAAGTGGCGGACGTCAAACGCGAACGCGAATTGGCCGAAAAGAGAAAAAACGATCCTCCATTAGATTTATCTAGCGACCATCCCGTGCGAAAGTTGATATCGAAATTCAGGAAAATCAGCGACGGAAAAGTTCTCGGCGGAAGTGACGCGGAGGCCGAATACGACGGAAACTGCGTGAACGACGTTTCCGACGAACAGAGGCCGAACAGCGCTAAATATACGAATGTGAATGAGATTACCGAACAGCTCGATAACCAGTCGAATCAGGTTAGAACTCCGGCGGCTCCGAAGCCGACCGCTCTCGCGTCGAAATGGGGACGATTCCTAGCGGGCGGGAGTGATAAAAAAGCTTCCGGCGACGCTAAGAAAGCGGCCAAATCCAACGGCCCGGACGCGGCGATTGTTTCGACGTCGACGCTCGATAGAAGCGGTAGCGCTGCTGGCGCTTCGGTGGCCGGACAGGAGAAAAATGCGGGAACGGTAACCGCAGCCAAAGAAGCGGCGCCCTCCAGACAGAAACCGTTGTCGAAATGGAATCGAATGATCGCCGCCCGACAAGAAACGATCGAAGAAACGAACGAGGACGACGATACAGGCGCGCGACAACAACACGAGCCTGTAATCAAAAGCACCGATTCGGAAAGCAACGACGTGTCGTTCAACGAACGCCATCATCGGCTGAACAACAATCCGTCCACGCGGGAGAATCACAACACAGAGCATGCCGTCTGCGCGATGTTGCCGGCTGCCGACCGGGACGCTCTGTTGAGTTCGCTCATGGACATCAAAATCGAGATCAAAGACGAAATCGAACTTCTGAATCATAAAATGACTCGGATCGACGACCAGATCGGCGAAATATTCAAACTGTTCTCGCCGACTTCTTCGCCATATTCGTCGCACATGAGCAGCGGTCATTCTAGAGTTTATTCGACGGCCAGTAGTCAGTCTAGCGGGTCGGAGAGTAACAGCAGTATGCCGTCGCCGAAAAACTCTCCGCACCGTACATCGTTAGAAAACATTCCGCACACGTACATAGGACCTTCGCATCCGGGGTCGACTTTGCACAGCCACGAGACTGATATAATACCCGGTACGGCACAGTCAAGCGACCAGAATCCACCGTCGACATCGACTCCTACGGAAGCGGCGTCTGCTGCAGCGGAGGCGGGTGGCGGTGGATCTGGCTCTTCGTCGGCCGGTTCTGGTCGGTCGGGGTCTGGCACGCCGACCGGCGTTAGATTTAAAGGGAAGGGTCGAACTAAAGGCCGGGTCCACCCGCAGCGAGTGTCTCCAGCCGTTGACGACGAAACAGCGCCGGTGAAAGATAGAGACTTAGACATCCTATGAATCATCTTAAATTGTAACGTATATATATATATATATATATATATACATATATATATATATATATAGTTATAAATGTAAATTGTATCATATTTCCAGTAAGTTTTTAAATCGCGTCTTTATGATTTAGAACTTTTGTATCAAATAATGTATATTTTCTATTCAAAATGAATAAGATTAGGTTTCGAGGCAACAAACGGGTTACGAAAGCACCTCTTACACGCGAATTTCAGTCGGCCACTGTTGAAAAATTGATGAAAATGTATTTTCGGCACTATGTAGCTATCAATCAATGCACGAAATATCATCACATCGCCTATAATGTATAGGACTTTATTGTGCTAATGAGCCGTATATTTCAAAATTGTTGGATAAGCCGTTTAATGTCTCATTACTCATCCTCCTGATTAATTAGAGGAGGGGTCGCGTGTTTTTATTTCCGACTACGCTTCACTGAACACTGTTAACAATATTTCATACTATATATCAATTAATATATTCCATCCATGGGTAAACGAAATATAATTCATGTTCGTTTTATGACTGTCTACTTAATGATTCTTAAGATGTGTACGTATCAGTGTATTTTTAAAGACATATCTAACACGCATTCTAAGATCTCTCACGCACAACCTAAGATCTCAAAAAAGAAGGGAGAAAAAGGCGAGAGATTTTATACGGCCCGTGTTCCCTCGATAGGGATTCGAACACTCCGAAATCCGGTGCGAATAGACCTAGCGCGCGTGTAGTTGCGCAACATGGCCGTGATGTCACTAACAGCCAATCAGAAATCACGTTTCATTTTCGCCCGGGTCATTGTATCGGCGATCTGATTACCATTGGCAGCGACAAATTTTCCGCACTGGGACCTAATCGGCCTGGGTTCTCGATGCCATCAGGTTCGAATCTCTGCCGAGGGAGAATGAACGACAAGTTCAAACGTTATCTGAAATTCAAATTTAAAATCAGTCGCAGAAATATCCATTTGAAATGAATAATTAAAATTCTAACTACGGGTCTTGCCTATTAGTGGCTATTCCAGTTTAAAAATCTTGAATTTGACAAAAAAACTTTTAACTTCAAAGAGCAAGCGAAATTATTGGCACAAACCGATTACAAAACCTTCCTTAATTTGGGACCAAACTATCAAATATCCTGACTCGGTATGAATTACGATGTAAAGTGAAATGAATTGATCATATAGCTATATCTATTTTACGATAATTGCGATGTTAACTAACGTACACAACTGTCAGCTGAAAAGAGCTCTCGAAAGTGTTTTATTCCAAACTATTTTATTGGTTCTATAACCAACCTGTTTTATCAGTTACAAAAAAAAATTTCTCTGTGATAAACTATACTGTATATACATATTATAAAACCACCATTTTCTTGACTTTCCCACCAAAATATGATCGTCTTTATGTTTAGATATATATAATATCACCTGTACATATTCAGCTATGCACTGCTAAATCAAATATTGACCGTTTTATACACTGTTCATTCGTTTTAACCGTTGCTGATTATAGATTTGTATAACGATATAAAACTCCGTACACGTTATGGGTTACGTTGTTCGTAAACCAGGTTTTCCGTGTTGTGTCTGCTGGTTATTCGTTCACGCTCGCGCATGTTCACTTGCTAGAGCACGCCAACACTGAAGGGCAGAATTCATTAGGTTTTTGGCGTACAGTACTGACGAGTGAAACCTGGGGTAGCAAATCAGAACATGACCTAATCTATACGGAGGCAGTTAACCCTTTCTATATACATTCTTGCATCGAAATATTCCCATTCGGTCCACGCGCTGCTTTTAACCGCGGAAAGACTATTATGAATCGTTGCATCTTTCGTCCGAACACGAAAGCACCGCACATACCAAAAGTTCTGAAAAGTTCTGAAATTTTCAAATGTATATTGCTTCGGTTCTCGTGAGTCTTTACCCATATAGTTTTAGATGATAATTTCATCGATCCGGATGCAAATTCAACATTCCTCTCGTTACAAAGAAAAAAAACCGATTTCTACGTCGGATAAAAACAAAATTATCATTTATTTCAAATGAATAAAATTTCGAGATTCACCCATATATACATGTATCTTAAACGATTCTTTGTAATCTATATTTGACTTTTAACATGTGCTCAATAATGTTATTGTATTTCTTTTTAATAAAACGATTTGTTGAAGTTCATTTGACTTACTAAGTTGCACGTAGTCGGTCGTTTCTTTTTTTTTTACACATGAACGAGATTTCTGAGAGTTGCTTCGGGAACCGAGATTTTTATCTCTCAGGTCCAATGGATTTCATACATAACCGAAATTCGTCACTTATCCCATTTGCAGAACTGGCAACATTTTTTTTACGGACCTCTTTTGGGATCCAGCTCTTCGCATCTTGAAGTTACTGACCTAATTGTGGCATGATGCTACCAACCTCCTGAGAGACCAAAGTAGCCGGTAATCCCACAGCTGACCATAATTTGTAACACCATTTCACAGTAGTTTGTGTTCCGAATCCCAAAGATCTCTTCAATTGTCAGTTCCTTTCCAACAGGCTCCGAGGAGAGACTTAAAATTACGTCTCCTCGTCATTATTTGCGAAATATAATCATTTTCAGGGAAATGCCATCTCAGTTTAGCGAGGATACCCTAACTCATTCATACTCGTCTACATCAAAAGCCTCACTTAATATCAATGGGGATCAAAGCGTAAGTGTAGAAGCCCACAAAACGAGACAATCTTTCTCTGAGGCGGACAGAGAAACAACTCGAGACTTACCACGCGGCTCACTCGAGGATCAATTTCACATTTCAAAAGACTAATAATTTATGATATCCTGTGAATAAGACGAAATTCTTATAAATAACTTATCAAGAAGCTGTGGTTGCAATCGCTTTAATTTTCACTATCATCATATTTATGATAATTATAAGCATCATCATTATCATTGTTACATGAAATATTAATAAACAATAAGTGCGAATTTTACAACTGAAACAATTCTTCTCCTTCAGAACCACCTTTATTCAATCGTATTTCGTCGGAAACATCATTCATTATTTAAGGGATGAATATCGACAGGCATTTCCGGTACGGTCTTTAACGATGGTGAAATTCTCTAAGGAAAACTATAGTGTTATAGTGATTATGGAATCGTTCGTTGTTTTCGTCGTTACATCCGAGGACACTTTTTTGCCCTTAACATCTTCAGACTCGCTAACTTGCATTTTTCGTCTTTCGAGTTCTACCCTCGGGTCCTCCTTTTTATATACGTATATCGGTGCTCACTTTTACCAAGCAAGCGCTAAGAACCAGTTTTCAGGTATCACTTGTCAAATCAAGTATTCTTGTTAACAGTTCTAACATGGCTAAAAAAGGTTCTAAATGCTAGCAACTTCTGGCACCAATGTTACTTTCTGAGCTAAAAAAAATAAAAACAGAGGACGGCTTTTTTACCATAATGAAAACAGCTTTGTCGAAGAGTTTGCATTTTTGAAATTGTTTTTAGTACAACCCTGGACTCTATACAAATTGAACGAGTGTTGAACATACGTAGGTCCATATTCAGGAAATTAACAAAATTACTCACAAATGAATCTTTTTAAGTTCCATGGTGAAACACAGTACCGGTAAGAAATTGATGATCAGTTGGACGCTAATTACTCATTTTACATACATTGCAACAATGATTTTCAAGAAAGAAATTTATATATTGTCTCTCTACTGGTTGTCGTTATGAAGTCACCAAATCACTTAATTGAATCTAGAAGCAGTTTGGGGATCATCTTTAATGGGAATCGATGAATAAATACAACGAGGCGGATAATACTTAATAAGTTAACTAGTATATTCAAAGCGCGAGCTACCAATAGTAGCTTCATCGGGCGAATGAGCGATGAAGCTACTAAGTAAGTGAAGGCCCGTACTTCAAAAAACCTATAGTTCACTTATAATGTACTATTGGTCAATAATTTATTCTACCCCAGGTCAACACGTCTCCTCGACAAATCAATCTTCTCATAAGACACGTAACACGGTGATGATTCTCTGGTGATCTTGTCAGTGACGTCATTACCACGTTCTGTCATAGAACTTCTTTCGTTCTGGGTAGATCTGTGACGTGACAGGGGCAGTTTAGTCAGCTCCGGTCGGGTCGCTCACTCGGCTTCACTATAGGCCAAGCTCAGGTCTATTTACGACTCGACTAAGTTGTATATGGTAAATATACATTCCACTAGTAAAGAAATGTTTTTCTAGTTTAGTCGGTATGTCCGCTATATAAGCGGCTTTGAAGCAATCTATCCAAAATGAACTCCCACAAAGTAGACATTTTCTTTTTGATACAAGTGTATTTATTTTGATAAAATCCAGTTATTCATATGCGTAAAAATATCGAGATCCGTTCATGATTAAGAAATGGCAATGAAATGACTTGAAGTGAATTTTTGACGCCGTAAAAACCGTTACAATAACGTTTTTATTCAAATGCGTTATCTAAGGGCTCTGCGTGAGTCGATGAATTTCGGCATTCATTTTCTGATTTGATATATTTTATTACTCTTATTTCATATTTGATAAATTTTGATAATTATTTTGGTAGGATGTGCACTACGCCATCAAAATATCGAGGCTAGACTGGTTGCCGGCCAATTTAAATCAATAATCTTCAAAATTCAAAACAAACTTTTTGATCCTTGATATCCTATAATTTATACAATATCATTTATCGTCGACAATACTGAGCAATATAATTTGTTATTGTTCGAGGCGTCAATATTCAAGATTTCTAGTTTTACTTTACTTTCCTAGCATTTTCTCACATAACATACGATTAAAGCATAGAACAAGAATCTTTTCGTTTCAACGAATGATCCCGCGTTTTAGACATATGGTGAAATGCAAAGCAGAGTCCAGTAGCTGAAAAGCTGATTCGAATTAATTGTGGACAGACGCCTTCGTAATACATTGTAATCGAAACTGCTACATTTGTCCACCTGTTTGTTCCAACCGAACAAATCCAACTGATGGTCACCAACGCTAATGCAAAATAATAAATGTAGTTTCTTAAGTTTTGGTTGACGACATTTTAAATCGTGAAAACGAATTATAATCTCACTCTTTTAAATTTTGACCACACGTACGACGATTCGAGAACGAAAGGCGATTGCCTTTCTATTTCTTTTGACATATTGGAACGAAATGAAATGTCATGCTTTTTACAAAATACATACATGTTAAACTATGCAAATTTTTTTTTCCAATTATAAACAAGATATTACAACATTTGTAATTTTAAGAAATATATACTATTTTTGAATGATTTCTAATTCTGAATATATGTTAAACACAATGTACTACAGCAGTAACTATCTAGGCAATAAAATTCTGTTTCTCCACCTTTTCTGGCTCCATCAAAGGATAGTTCTGTTGTGTTGCTTTTATTTGGCTGCTAACTTTTGGTCCCCATGACGGGTCGGGCTTGCACGCAGTTTGAATCCTCTGAAAGCCGAAAGTCAGTTCAGATGGAAAGTTCTTATTACGATGATTATCGTCGAACACTTCAATATTTACCTTCATAAAACTGCCTTTGCCTGTGATAAGTTTTTCTATAAGTATACCGGGAATCGGTAAAATGGTCACGCCGGCTAGCGTCCAACCAAATGCTAAAGCCCAAACTGGATATGTGTAATCTCCATACGTCGGTGCGACGCTTTTGACGAGCGCAAAAATAAGAAACATCTGAAACGCATCAAAAAATCTTTATTCAACTATGAACGAGAACGAAGACATGATGAGATTTAAGATAATCAGCTCGAAAAAGCCGTTTGAATATGCCCATCTCTATTGAAAGTCGAAGTATAATCGGACTATAACAAGACCTTTTGGCAAAACGAAAACCACACGACCCGCATCTCGTGTCCGATCAGAATGAACGATAATTTGTATTCGTCGGGCTGAACGAGTGATTAGTAGACCATTATGATGTGATGTGATTTACATATAGATGTTTAGCATAAATAATCAAGTTAGCATATGCCAATTATTGATTACGTACATGTATATACCTACGGAAGCGTCCTGGGCACATATTTATAACAACCGGTTGATGTTTATTCCAGTCAGTAACTCGGAATAAACTTATTGTATCACATACAAGTGATAGTTTATTCAGAGTTGCTAATTCGGGATAAACTTCTTATTTCTTTTCCAGTTTTTTTTTTACAGTGAAGGAGCCTATATTTTGGATTTTCGTATCGTTACAATCAGGCCTACTTACCGACAAAACAAATGGCGTAAAAAAGCACCAACAAACTTTCCATAAAACGAACGGTTGCTTCCCTATCATCAATTCGATATCTTGGTAGAATCTATTTACACCTGAAATTATGAAACAACGGACCGAAGTCCCAATCTTTAACTCAATGGAATGACATGATTGTGGAGAGAAAAATTGAGAAGATGTCTTATTAGTCTAACAGCCACAAGCGATATAATAAACTGCAAAGATCTACCGTTTGAATTTTGAGAAAAAATTGCTTATAGGGATGTCATCATTACAGTTTTGCGTGTGTGTGTACTTAGTTTCCCACAGTCCCTAATTGCTGGTTATGTCACATGACAGTGGATATCTATTTACCATATATGCAGCAGACTACCACACATTCCAATATAGCTATAATGAGAACTGTGTAGGTACAGCCGTACCAATCAACGATCTGGAACCAGTAAACTCCAGCCTGTAATATAAAGAGTTTACAATTAGCTAGCTTCTTGTGAATTTCTTAACGATCTCTACTCATGTCAGAACATTTATACAGTATGGAGTTGTTTATAATTAGCTTCTTGTGATCTCTTCTCGTGTCAGAAAATTAACGCTCAGACGACTCATTCTACAGAATTCTTACCTGTGATACAAACAAAAGGCCGACTGTAAATCCACAAATTATAACAGCAGTCAAGACTAACAGCCTTTTGCGTCTGAGGGTTTCTGGAAACCGGTCAACTATTCCGCTCACAACTGTTTCAACGTAGATAAACTGAAATGTATTATCCACACAATTTAATGCCATATTCATGATTTTTTTTTTAAACACGGATGCTCTCACATATAGAATAGTTTTAAAAGATTCTCCTTACCTGACTGTCGAGACCCATTGTCAGCAGCATGAAAAAGAATAATACAGACCAAATCGCTGCTCCTGGTATTTTTGATAAGGCTTCTGGGTAGGCCACGAAAGCAAGGCCAGGACCTTAATAGTTTTAATAAAGAGTTAGTCAAAAACTGAGCAAGGAATTAAAATATTACCACAAGCGACTTATTCGATATGAATCTGAGGTTGTACCTGAGGTTACAGCTTCGCTCACAGAAACATTTCCTTCGTGAGCGATGTGACCAATGATAGAAAAGATAACAAAACCGGCAAAAAAGCTGGTGCAGCAGTTGACAATAGGGAAGACGACAGCGTCCCTGGGAGATGGACAGAAATAAAGTATGCATACAATATTAGTATACAGTATTGATACCGACGAATCGTGAAAAAAACATCCGATAAAATCAAGATAATGCCTGCGCACCTGTAACAGTTGTGAGAAAATCTGTTGTAGCTCGCCATCGTTATCAGCGATCCCCAACCAGGCCCTAATGAGTAGAAAATCTGCAAACACGCTTCAGACCAGATCTGTATGATGAAAAATCGACACAATTTTGAATCATTAAAAGACAGAAAACGTTATCAAAATCGCTTTCGGTCGGAAAAAGAGTATCTGGTATACCTTGAACGACCTGAGTTTGTTCCAGTCTGGCGATATGAAAAACATAACACCTTCATGAGCACCGGGTAGTGTCAATCCTCTGATGAGAATTATGGTCAAAAATATGTACGGGACAGTTGCAGTCACGTACACAACCTGAAACGAGTTGTAAGCAATTTCTTATAGATTTACCGGCGTTTCTTCACGCTACATACTTTGTAATCTAATATTCAACTAACCTTTCCGGAAGATTTGAACCCTCTTATAACGCAGAGAAAGACGATTGCCCAAGCGGCTAATAAACATAGCGCCAATTGCCATCGCAATCCTCCTAAATTGTCGACACCATCGCTCATATCCAAAACGTGAAATCTGTAAGCAGTCGTTAAGAAATAAATCGTTTTGTCAAATTACATTTCGTGTATATGATCACTATAATCAAAAAATGAAATCCCTCGCCATTTTGAATTTCCGGTATTACGGTCGGTTGTCGTGAACTCGTGTGAGGAATCTGACTGCAGTACGGTAGTCGGTTCCATACGTAGTACTTGACCCTACACAATCGAAATGAACTCACATTCAAAAACACCAAGCCATTGTCTATTGAACCATAGAACTGTAACTATCCCGTTATAGTTCTATGATTGAACAGTGTAAAAAACTAACTTGATATTCCAAGGCATGGGATTTATATATGGCATCAATTTTTAAAGGCTACAATATCTAACGTTGAAATTAGATATAGATTTAAAAGAAAAAGCTCTGGTTATGAGAATTACGATGTCCTTGCATCCTAATAAAATGTAGCATTTAGTTATTTGTTGCGCTACTTACTTCCAGAATTCTTCTCCGGCAGAGTAAGTTTTAGCGTAAGATATGTTTGAAGTGTTAGATAAGCTGTTGAAAACATATTGTTCCGTGGAGTTAGATTCAGATGAGTTATTTGTAAAAACCGATTGATTCAGGGCTGCTGAGACTCCGGGCAGTCGGCAATTTTCGGTATTCCATTCGTTGTCACATTTGGACCACAGCGGCTCCCAACTTCTGAACGCGGATACCAAATAGTACAGTACCCAGGCAATGATCGTATTGTAATATGTCATAATGATGAAGTTTACCAGCAGGATAGCAAAGCCGATACCTAAAATGGAGAATAAACGACTATATTTTCTAATTTCTTCGCCTATTACATTGATTCCCAGCATTTTATTTCCTAAACGATTGGTTGATGGGGAGACATAAATAGATCAGCGTTACAGTAATCAGAAAAATAGGTCATGAACCTTTCCTCGCTCTAATTAGATGTCTTCTAAAATGGCTGATGTTTGTACTTCATTTTGTTATGATTTTCTTTTAATGAATTTAATGCCTCCTTGTAATTATTAACATTTTAAACTATGCTAAAAACTTTCCTACAGTTATTTAGCACCAAAAAATTCTCACGTCAACATGGAACACCCCACCAAATAACCGTGATGTGTCCTCCAAAAAACCTCCAACCAATTTACATAGTTATCTAGATTCATAAAAATACTTACCCGAAAGTAGCGGACATATCTTGAACACAGTCGCTGCACTTTCACTTGAGTACTGACCCAATGCAATCTCCATTAAACAGAGTGGAATGCCAGCGATGATCATGAATATGAAATACGGAATCAGGAACGCGCCTAAAAAGATAAGCATTCAATTGCAACTTCTGGAAAGGTCGTAAAAGTGGCGGCAATGATCGTCTGTGGGCTTCGAATGTACCGGATTTGGTTTTTGATGCGTGATCATTGTATTGATGCACAGAACGTGACATTATACACTAGCAAAAACACCCATCTTAGATGGGGTGGAAAATTATGCGAGGCTCCTTTAGTGTGTCAGCCTAATAAATCCCATCAAGCGATGTTCCTTCCCGGAAGCCTGACCAGAATGTTCCACATAACACTGCAGTAATAGATATCACAGGACACGCAAATATGTACACGCCAACTTCTGGGATCTACCGGGATTTTGGGGATTTAAATCTCTGGTGGAACTTAGACCCTTGATCCAAATAAGATTCATCTTTACCATGAGAATATATTCCTCTGTGTAAATACCAACGTTTATGACCAAACAATGAATAGATTTCGTACTAAACTGGTTATGAAAAACGAGTTTCCCCTTTAAAGTATAGACGTATATATAGTATAGATACATTAAAACATTTACATCTCATCCTGCTTTGGGGTTGATATAACTTCATATTTTTTTAATCTTTTTTCAATCATTTTATGAAGATTCTGCCATGGTAAATCAATTTTCTGTAATCATCTTCTTTACAACACACGACTGGATATCCAGTTGATATTATTTAGTTTAGATGGTAGAAATTTCAATAGCAATTTTGCCAAGCATCAAAGGCGAATATCAACATCAATCGGTATATGACAGTATGGTATTTGTATGATTAGAGGAGATATTGTAAGCGGAAGAGATAAGCGGAAGCGAGAGCGTAAAAGTACGTTAGAGTGAGCCGTAACAAGCTCTGTGGTTAAGATCTGAAAGTTGTGAGCTGCAGGAAAGAAGAGAAATTAAAAGAATATACAAGAAAATCAGGCGCTGTTGGCTTGGTTTGCCCTTGGAGTACTCCAAGGTTTGCCTGTATGGTTTTAATAACACCCGGTGATGATTGTATTCTGAATGTATTTCAAAGTAGTCTCAATGTAAACACGTTGCGAATATTTCACCCCGGCGATTTAGTGCGACTGAAAAATCCCCCGCAGTGAGCGATATTCAGAGCCGAGCTGATAGCGCTGTTGGCGCACGCATAGATTTTGTCGGAAAATTTGACCATTTTTGTCAGAAGATTTGATGCCAGCACCATAGTGTTTTTCAAAGAGTGTATTCGGCGACGTGAATTTCAGCAATCGACGAAAGCCCGACTGCGAGGGGTGTTCGATGGGGTCTCCCCTCGACGAAAGAATGTTTTGGAATTCATTATTGTACCAATACCAATACCGTGATCACAATACCATTGTATATTCATCATTCAGCACAAGCAAATACCACTTCTGTATTTTTTATAATACACCTTAATTGAAAGAAGGTCACTTGGACCACCTCCTCCTCCGTAAATCCACCCTGGGATAGTGTGTGCATAAGGGACGCAATGCGAATTTTCTAGAGGAAAAATCGACTGGCACAAATCAAACATGATATCATCGTCTGGGCCGGTGTGTCTCACCATGAGAGTCACGGTCTCACCCTCCAAGATCTCATATACCTCTGCTGAATATATTCGGCGAAAACGTATACATACTGAATCGTGCGAATAAGCCTTCGCTCCGAGTTCGCCTAAATGTGTCAAACTTGGTCGAAGTAATTTGCCTAGTGTCGGGCCACTGCCTTTATGCTTTATGTTCATTTCTGTATTTTGGTTTCAAAACATCAACGAAAGATATCATTCAGAAATAAAGTCAAGGGTAGATATGTATTTGAAAGTCGACATCGCCGTACTACGTTTCGAAAGTAGTGTTGCGGAAGTTAACGAAAATAAAGGATGATACCGCCGGGGCTGTGATAGTAGAAATTATTAATCATTGACACCCGTGATAATCCATTCGTTATACAGGACAGGAATATGGCTAGATATCGCTAAAGTTCACGTACAGGATTGGTACACGTAAAACGTTATAGTGCCAGTGACCCAATTGATGCGCGATTCATTTAAACCTCCATCATCGTGTTGATCTCTCGGTGAACTCTAAACGATTAGAATCAATGGCTACCCGAACTCTAAATTCTATAACTGAACTTGTTCTCGTAAACCACACATTTTACAGCAGTATTAATCAAAATAATACGTAGAATAAGATGCATTCCATAATTTACTCACCTCCTCCGTTTCTCATACATAGGTACGGAAATCGCCATATGTTTCCAAGTCCAACTGCGTATCCAATACATGATAGCATAAATTCGATGTCTCTTCCCCAGTAACCCCGCTCGGTCGGCTTGACAACATCCTCGGCGGGTTCGCTTTTACCTTTCGACATTTTTTTCACAACCTATAATTCCGCGTTCGCGGTACAACCTCTGGAAACTGGATAAAAATAAGCGCGACAACCGGCATGAGCACTCCACGCCTGCTTTCTTTTGTATAGGAGGGATAGACTAGTGCGCGTTTCAAACATAATGTGAACTTGTTGAATCCACTTCGACCTCGCTTATTGTTTGACAGCTGTAGCCTATGTATTTGCTACGTTTGAAAATGACATCGATCATCGACGGCTTTATATTTGATACGTGTACATTCATGTACATTAATAAAGGGTTGAAATCATTCAATAGATTTTATAATATTTGTAGTACAAGACAATATCTCAAACAGCAAAAAATATACCAGTCTTATGATAGATCCCTAATTACAGCGATAATAGTAATGATGCGATTGTTATGTTATGATATGTTGAGATACAAAAATAGATTTAAAGTGTCCTGGGAACATTATCATTATTTCATTATTTTTTACTTTTTTCTCCGAGGTATACTTAGGACATTATCCTTGATTTTTTCATTGCTTTAGATGTTATCTTTTTGGATTTTACTTTGTGTGCGAGTAACTGAAGGTAGATAATTGATTAGTTTGTTTATGGTTTAGATTCAACTCCGTGTTTGAAAGGAGAAAAGAATTCTTTGTTAATTTCGAATATTTGTTCAATATTTTTCAACATGACTAAAAAAAACGGTGGATATTTCTCTAAAAAAAGTTTCCATCTTTTGAGGACTGACGGTTAAAAGATTAAGCAAAATTATCTTATTAGTTCGCTCGTCGAATATTAAAAAGAAAAATCAATAGGACAATTTCGTATTGAGCACTATAATATGAAATCATTTTATTAGTTACTCTCTCGGAGTAAAATGTAAAAAATAAAGAAGAATAGGATGATTTCGTATTAAGCACTATTATATAATGAGAATGAATACATATTGTTTTAAACTAATTCAAAAATTTGTCATAGTAGACCTACACCATTTTTTGACGCTGTAAAAACCGTTACAATAACGTTTATATACATTGATACCTATACTTTATTTAAGGGGTTCTGTGCGAGTCGACGTGCACAACGTCATCAATATTAGCGTTTCAAAATAACCATTGCAATTATGAATCCTGGCTTTTATTTTTGTAATCAAATATATTTCATGACTCTTATTTCATTTTTTATAAATTTCAATTATTTTTGAGAGGCACACGTCATCATTATACCGGGGCTAGACTGGTTGCCGGCCAATTCAATTCAATTATCGATATATTCCAATTTAATTGATCCATAACATGAGATATAATTTGTATTATATGTTCTGTTGTCGACAATATTGAGCACTATGTGCTATTTTTAGGGCTGTCGATAAACTTTCAAGTTAGTTTTCTGATATGGTATCATTCGAAACGTCCATTAACGGGGGGAGTTGCTTACAGTTCATATAATATGTCAATTCGTCAATGCAGCTTGACGAATTGACGAAAAAAATTGACGAAATTGACAAAATTTGTTTAAACGTTGTGACGAAATAAAATCACCCGCAAGCATTTTGATATCGTTGTGAATGACTGACGAACGGATTTGAAGTCAACGGACGCCTTTATATGTTTTGATTCTATCGAATTTGCCGTAACCTTTGTTATTGGTAGTCATTTCACCATCGGGCCCGTGCCCGGTCACTGATTATTTAAATCACACATCTTATATCGTTATAGGCCCCCAGGACCCTGTAGTGCCTTAAAAAAACCCAAAATACGATTTCTTCAATTTCGTCAATTCGTCAAACTAACTTCTCCTTAGAAATTGTCGAATTTCGTCACTCGTCAATTGAACTTGAACCTTGATTTAACTCCCTTCCCATACGCGAGTGGTTGGCGAGTGTTCAGAATGGCTTCGATCTTTGAAAATGGTATCTTATCGAAGTTATATAATTATAGTTTATATAAAGGCTATATATATATATATATATATATAGCCTTTTAAAACGAATATATGTATAGATAAGGTTTTGGGAGACGGTCGTAGACTTCGAATACGTATCACATGATAACAGCAAAAAATAATAAAAACTGTAACCTAGTTAAAGGACGTTTGGAAGATGTCGTTGAGATGTAGGATTGTAGAGCAAAATAGAAATGTAATCTAGTGAATTAGTTATCATTATATCATCGTTATATTATACCATTTGTATATGGCGTTAGATTACAAGGCTATTCTTATAATTTTTTTGCAAAAGAACAAAGATTGCCTCGTATTAAACATGTGCACGTCTTGTAATTGACGTTACTAAACCTAAGCCTTGACTGTGCAACAGGCCCCATGGGCGATTAAAAAATCATTATCAATTCAACACGCTTATTCTTTAAGCGCAGTCGAGTAAAGCCTATTGCGCTAGCACGTAACTGTTTTGTGTGTACACTTGTGGAAATAATTGTGATTCGGTTTTATATTTTGCTATATAAGCTTTATCATTTTCCCAATTGTTGCGAATCGACCAAAGTTGAAGCCTGGATCGACCTGGTCGTCTTGCTGCGTCTCACCGACTTGCTACTGCGTTTTCTCTCAGGCCCGTAGCCTGGTTGGAGAATCAATGTGCATTTCGATGGAACTCATAGCCCCATGCCCCAAATAATTTTGAATAAAAGCATTAAATATCGGTATTGTATTTCCTGGTTTTTGTCAGTTGAATTAGGGAACTAGACACATATTCTTCGTTTACGAGGAAATAAATTATAACATTCTAGGCACTAACATTAATTAACATATTAATGTGGCAACATTCTGTCTACTAGCCACATACACCGTCTCCGGAATAGACTTGTTTTTTATTCATCAACTCGCTTAACTATCGCTACCCGATACGGGCCTGGGCTCTCTGCGGTTAGATAACGGAAACAGGATTTTCTTACAATTTTCTGAATAGAACGTGGATATTAAGAATTTCAATCACCAATAAATACCTTTACGTACCTTGTTTTAGTCACCGAGTTGCGCTGTTGTATTATTCCACGCAGACTGGTTACGTACGTACGAATTGTTTCCTGATGTGATAAATACATAGTAATGATAATAATGATAATGATAAAGATGAACAAGCTATAAGAAAACAAAAAAATGTAAAATTTTCAACATCAATCTTCTTTTTACTTATTTTGTAGACTTGCCTTTCAACGGATAAACTCCAGAACGAAGTTTTCCACATTTGCGAAAACGCTGGCTAGCGACACCGCACATTCAGTTACGAACATGCGTATATTATGGTGTACGCTAGGTCATGACAATATTTATCTTGTGAAAACGACTATGTTGACAAACTGGAAATAAGAGGGTTTGCCAAAAAGATAAATTACCCGTTATCAAAGAAATCTTGTCCTTGGGCCTTTCGCGTCACAATCCTCAACTGTATAAACCGTGAGTTAGACCGTGAGTTCATGAATCTAATCGGGATGATTGAATTGAATTGAATTGTAGAATTGACCCGAAAAGCGAGTAAGTCATGGCAACTAGTAATAGATAATCATTCGGCTTTGTAAAGCTGATCGATGCAAGTTTATTGCACGCTATGGCATAGTGCATAATGATATCAACAAATATAATTCTTTTATTCTTGGCCGCCCCTTGTTTCTATGGAAACCGGGATGACGCTTGGATGCGGCTCGCAGACGGTGCACGTTAGATGGAACATGGGCCGTGTTGGGGAGGATGAAACGGTCGCACAACGATGTCCGACTTGAAAGCTCGAGGGAAAAAAAGATTATTTAAACAGCATTTATCAATTGCTTACGACCGACTCATGGGCCTTGGTCGTCGATATTTCTATCGTTTTATTTTTCCAGTTTTGTTTCCAACACGATGAGGCTAAACGATGTTAATGCAGGTAGCTCCTCGTAAATAGAATATTGGATCGTGGTTGTATACGCCAAATATTCAGTGAAATTCCGTTGAAGAAATTAGCAAATAAAACGACTTCATTCGTGACATGTTTCCATACAATTATGAGAAGTGCAACCCTTGACATCGATTTGAATCAATTATCTCAACATATTTGAATACATACTTGATGATTGTTTAGAGGACAGACCGTGGGAACTACTTAGTGTCGTTATTGGCAGCAGAAGTGTTACGTTCGTTTCTTGATACGCAAAAGCGTGAAAGAGAAAGTATTTCATAAAATGATGAAGTCCGGTTAAACAAGCCATCAGTAGTTCGTCAATCCGTGGCTCAAATCTTTAAAAGTAATTATATGCAAAAAACCAACTCTTTTCATCGGAAAAAATGAACGAGAAAATCTTTGCGACTTATTGTCTTTGCGAAGAATTTTCACCATCCTTAATGCGCAGGTGGAGGAGAAATAGATGAATTTAGGTAGCCAGGACGCTGTCGTACGTTTGTCTTTCGTTCATTTATTCTTCGTGTAGCTTCCCCAAATCTGCTCTTTTCGATTTAGTCAAAATATCTTTAATGTCACTCCCGCGGTCATTTTTCAGGAATACGACGTGAACCGATGAATGGCGCTACAACATTAATCCTAACACCCACTTTTTTTCAAAGAAAACTTAGTTTTTCGGTTGTCAGAACAGAAAGTGCCGACATTCTATATTTAGTCCGCCTCTTATTGACTTTCTTCTGAATGAAGATAGCTGAAAAAAATGATTTGTGGTTGAAATGTGAATGGGCTGCTTTTTACCTGTGCAGGAATCGGCCGCGTGACTGTCCGTAGCGGCCGTATATCACCGAGGAGAGGAAATATTGGAATGGTGTGATGCTATTTTCACATTAACTTTCCTTACCCACGCGCTATTTATAGCTATAAGTGTTATGGATTTACATTAACCGGATCCGCGGCATGCAATTAATGTTATTTGGTGCATGAAACGAATTTGTAGATAACATGTCAAATCTTATGAAATCTTGTTCGGCTGCATTTAAAATCATTTTGCTCCGAACCATTATCAAAATACTGTTAAGCTGAGTACGGACAAAGCAGGCGAATTTCAATGACCTTCTTGTATGAATTTCTTGTAATCTGCGGTTTATCAAAAATCCACCGCCCTTAATTGATAAAATAGAATAGGCCGCGATGGTTTCCGCGAATTCATAGCGATGACCTTGGCGTCGATGTGCGAAAGATTTCTCAGAGGCTTCTTGATCTGAAGAGCTCAAAGCCATTGGGGGTTCATAAGGTCTAAACCTAGAAATCAAATTATGAACCTGCCGAAAACGAAAGAAATATTGCGCCCGAATTCTTCTTTGTACAGTATGCAAAAAAACTGTGACCTATTAGGAGAGATTTGGGATGGGTTGGTTATTATCACGATAAACTGGTGAATATCTAACAACAGAAGTATCTTGGAATATCTCCATATTTGAAGCATCATTTGTCGTCGGATTACCTCGAGAGAGTAGACAAGCAACAAAATCCGACCACTCAGAGGATTGAAGCGTGATCCACGTGGGTCATCATGGATTAACCTTATATAATGTCATACTCGCTTGCCAGTGTTCGATTGCCTACCGCCGACGCTCACGTCAAATAGTGCCCTGGCATGCAGGGATTATGTTCCCGGCACGTCTTCGGAGTATTACTCGATGAATTTTGATACATGTATACTGTGTCATAAACAAGAAAACTGACTTGATAGTTTATAAAAAAGAATTACACATGGCTTAATATTGTCGAAAATAAATGATATAAAGTAAATTTTATATTACGGTATAAAGGATCAATATTTTGGGGTCATCGATAATTGAATTGAATTGACAGGCAACCAGTCTAGCCCCGATATATTGATGACGCAGTGCACATCCTTTCAAAAACGATAATTTAGATTTACCAAAAAGATTAAAGTAAGAGTTATGAAATATAACTAATTACAAATAAACGCCAAATTGCATAATAGTAATTGTTTTGAAACGCCAATATTTGATGACGTAGTGCACACATCGACTCAAACAGAACCCCTTAAATAACGCACACTGGGTATCAATGTATATATACAAACATTATTGTAATGGTTTTTACTGCGTCAGAAGGTATCTTTTACTAGACTCCAATCATAGACCAGAAGCATACCTTCCATAGTGAGGACACAGTTTACTACTGCTATAAGAGGTTTATTATTATTTGTGTATAAATCATTGATGTATGACTATAAAAATGGTCCGTATGAAAAGACGCGTAGACGCACTGTAGAAATACGCCAACAGTAGATTTACGATGGAAAAAACTGAAGAAAATTCACCGCTAATGTAACGCCAAATTATCAAATGAGTTAGATTGTAGATATATTTTCATATTTCTATATCATTATCATTTCATATAGTAACATATCCACGATGCAAATCTGTACGAATTCAAAGAAAATGCAAAATACTAATTATCACTGCAGCTCCTTTGACATAATTACAACCAGGAAACACAATTACATTCGGCGTACAATTCCACAGCCGCTTTTAATCGAATAAGCTCATGACAAAGCTTGTTAGAACGTCGTAAGCCTGTCTTTTTATCCGGAGGGATATCGCAGTGGTCGCCCTGAGCTGTGGTGATGCTAAACATAGTCGCTGCATCGCAGGGCTTGAACCGGCTCGATTTCACGCGTTTCAAAATGTTATTAATTGTGTCATCGAAGGTAAGACTGAAGGCGTTAAAAACTGCGCAGATAATTTCAGCCTCAATAAACAATGCAGATGTATCCCTGACATTTACATCACTAACTACGTCAACGTAAACACGCAATATCCGAGGATAAAGACGATGAAGTGCGTCGGTGATTGGTTTAGTTTCATATTAGACTGATCCGTCTGATTACTCCAAGGTTTCATTGATACTATACATCTACCGTTTTGTTTGAGTATGACTATGAAGCCACGGTTTCACCAAGCTGTAAGATAAGAAATGTTAAGTATATAAGAATATGTTAAAATATTGTTACTGCTCTTCAATTTTCACAGAGGCAAAATACGTATGTGAATGGTAAGTGGGATCAACTAGTCTTCCACAAAACCAGCCCAAGTACACGCAACCCATAATTATGTAACCAAATTTGAGGATCAATTACTGCTTCAGAACAAAACATCGCGATACAAGGCCGGTTCGAAAGGCTACCACATGAGGTGACATTGTTTTAGTTGTAGTTGTTGGGGGTACGCCCGTCATTGAAACCTACTGCGTTTCATCTTTATGGCCATCATAATAATAGACAATGGATATTGTCAACAGGCACATCATTGAGACATTGTCAGTAGTATCGTTAAAAGTAACAGGTGCGAGGGATATAACCGACACGCAAAATGAAATTTTCGGTTGAAATTTTAAGGAATTCTCAGGTGATGAAACGTTCAAATATCGCGAGAGGATCATGGATCTATCATGTAGATCGCAGGAATTGCCTGAGAAATTGCACTAAAAACCGTTATGGTTCTAAATTCTATTGCTGTTCGGGTATTCACGCAATAAGCACGCTACAACTACTTCCTGTTGGGCTAAAAAAACCACTGGATGCAGTAATGGATTGGACGCAAACGAAGCCTTCGTGAATAGAAATTTGCGCGTAAAACATTCGCGCATGACCGTATAGTAGTGGGAGGAAATCGTAGCAGTTAATTTCTATTTCAATGAAGTTGAATTCAGCGTTCTTAAATAAACGGAATGCTTCACACACTCTCCGTCGGCAAAAGTGCGTTGGAAAGGGGATGGTGCCTCATCGGAACTTGAAGATTAGATTTGCACCTTTTTGTTAAGGGACGCAGAGAGCCGGGTGCAGGCGATCACGGTCCATGAATCCCGCATATCCTTGCCCTAAAGACTGATCAGAAACATCTAATCGCTTGATAACGGCCCTTGCGATGTTTCACCTGGGCTACCACTGGAAAATTTCGTACGCTGTATATTCGGCGATAAAAGCCCCGTTCATCGATCCAACTGCAATCCCAATCATTAATTTGAATAGACGTTCGAAAAAATACGTATCAGTAAGTTCAGTACGAAAGTTCCGAGCTGAATGTTTTTGAATCGTACGCTCCGTCATAAATCATCGGGCGTTATAGTGTTATGACGAGTTAACGGAATGGAATGAAAATACTCGTGTACCCTCACCCGCAGGCGAGTCGTACTTTCCTTTAATCGTCAAATTTCAAATAAACTCTCAATGAAAATCCTCTCTACGATAGTGGCAACACGTACGTTGCAAAAGATGATTAACACGATTCGGTATTTTCGGCACGCGGAGAATTCTCGTTAAACGAACTAGTCCTAACAATTCGCGATTCGCTAAAATTTCACGTAATGTTATAGTTGTACGATGCGTCGGCGGTATAAAAACGAACGATGACGCTGCCTTATACAACCCACTACTGACAATCGTTCCGCACAGCGCCTGTCGCCGCCAATCACACTTTGATGATAGTTGCTTCTATAAATTGAAACGCTAAATAATTCGACCGATCATTATTTAACATTCCAGGCGTCGGCCGTTACCAGATGGATACGAAGTTAGCGAAAGAAGGAAGTAAATCAAAGAACGCGTGTTATGTTTGTTAACAACGACAGATGAATAGAATATTAGGCAGTATGAACTATAAACATGGCTGTTGGTGTAATTATGTAATATTGATAATAACTCTTGTTTTATGTGGAACTCAAGCTTATCAACACACCTGGGAAAAACCTGGATGCTACAGAATAGGTAGGTCAACAAAATGTTCATCGTAAAAGTCAGTTGTATTGTTTTGTTCGCAAAAAACTTTTAAGTCAGTTTAAAGTCAGTTTTTGCCATCGATTATATCGCATTCCCCGTTAGAGAAAATTGACTGTTAAGCTGCTATCTACTACTTTATTCAAATATGGAAGATTGAGGGCATTTTTCTTTTTTCAATAAATGAAAAAGAAACCGTAAGGCCATTCAAAAATGAAAACCGTGTTTTACGTCACCGCGCGCGTGTTGGAAAAATCATTGACGAAAATCGGGTAGAAATGAAATAAGCGCTCCCACATTTAGTGTAATAACCTATGTTGGTTTTTATAAAGAATAAAATACCCCCGCCCGCATCAATCGATAGATCTTTGTTCTTTTTCCTTTTATCGTGCAAAAATGTCATGAAATGTGCTTTGTCGGCAATGAACGAAACGTTATTGATATGTGTGTTTTGATCGGGGTTCGATAATGTCAGGGTGCATTAGCTCGGTCATTTCGATAACGACAATCTAAAAGCAAAAAATCAGAAATCAGAACGCTATCAACGCTACCTTCGGCTATGAATAAAAATGCGATCGTTACTGATATAGGTCTGGCGAATTTTACCCATCTCTCAACCTTATAGAAACTTTACCCACACTCGACGCTCGCCGCTCGCAATCTTTTCCCACTTGCGCGAGCCACACTTACTTCGTTTTGGATGATTTATCTATAAAATCAGTTTACGAATGAGAGGACAAATTATTTGATGTCGTTTCATGTAGGCGACGGACTACTTTCAGCACACTACTTTCCGTTATGTTTGGCTTCTTTAATTTCCAGAAACTTTTGCAGAGACGAGATGTCATAAAACGGCGGTATCGCGATCTTAAAATATCTAGAAAAAAAGATATTTTCCATTTTAGACCCCGGCACGTTCGAGAAACTGATTTGATTCAATTGTCTACGTATATGTGGAATCCTCGATTGCCACAGGTTGTGTTGCTGATTAGCAGGCGAATATAAGCGAGATAAAGCGGAATAGACGAGTTTAATAGACGAGTCTTAAACCAGTTTAAGCTCACTTTGGTTATTTAGGAAATCTAATAACGTAAGACCTGGCAAATTAAAAAAGGGTAATCATGACAGGATAAGGTATGATATCTAACTCCGGTATAGAGGCTTTCTCGGTATAGACGTGACGACGGACCGAGGATGGATCGCATCAAAAATGAGTCCATCAGTGCTATAAACTTACATCTCTCTGCGGTGTAATAAGTCATGTTGCCGCTAGGAAACAAAATCCATCTAAAATACTTACATGGTCATTTTATAGGCCGATAATTGACACGCCGTCATAATAAAACCGGGGAACATAGGTTCATATTTACCGGGTAATGGTTTTGTTATGTGGTAATACGGGCTCGCGCGATCTCCGCTGTGGGACAGCTTACTCGTTTATTTTCTGGTGTTTGCGAAGCACTAAATACTGCGAGCTAGCTGTCTGACACGGTGTTCTTCGCGGAATAAATGCGAATGAAAGCTACATGTCCTAAACAGTCGTACATAACCATCAACCATCTAAACGTGATGTGCCATTACGTGGAACTAGAACAAATCTGATTAAATTTTCTTCGAAGAATCTGATCGGATCTTCATTCAATCCCTCCATTTATACATATTGCATCTTAATTCGTCTCTGTGTTTAAAGCGAAAATAGGTTTATGACACACATCATATGATATAATACTCCAAACCAATAACATGAATGCACACGCGTTGAGATTTGTTTTCCCGTTTGTTTTTTTCCAGGAGTGACGAGAAAGATTAGAATACCTGGGTGCTACGTATTTGACAGTGCGACGAACGCTTGTCGTGGATTCTGTTCGTCGTACAGTTTTCCTTCTACCTACGAAACGCTAGTCGTGTCCCCGAACCAGATCATTACCACAAGGGGCACCTGTTGTAACATGTTAGAAGCTGAGACGGTAAGTAATGCAAACACGGTGCAAAGTTTCCTTATTAGGATCCCTTTTCCCTTTTCCCTAATAGGGCAAAGACCAACGCACACGATTCATGGACACACGGAAACACGGAAACACAAAAAAGTGTTTGATTTGTTTTCACAATCAACAACTGACTAAATCTTGCAACTGAATCTTCCAAATACTCCGGGTGTTAAAATTGGCTCGGGAAAACCGGATTGAATGAGCCTTACTTATTTCGTTACTTATGAAATATCCAATATATACACAATACGTCGCAATAAGATATGATAACCAGAAAATATAATTTTGAATTTTGAAAAGGTATTTTGGAAAAGTCTTCAAACTCATTAGGTCGTCAAACATGAATAACAAATCAATACGATCGGTTAGGTTCAAGTTTTGAATATTGAAATTGCTATTTGCAACGCAGATTATACCATTTTTGATAGTCAAAAAAGTGACGGCTCCGATGATGATGATGCAACGAACGAGTGAGATTTTCTCCGAAATTTTTTTTTTATTCAATTCTCAAAGGAGGAAAACGCTTTTTCGCGAATACATAGAAATGACGTTTTAATCATAAACTCTAGTTAACAGTAATGACTATCCATCATCGCACGCAGATGAGTATATGCCAGTACAGGTAATATAGATAGTCATCTATTCCTCTCTAATCAAAGCGAAACCTCCTGGTGTATGACTTATTGCATATTACACTTATATGGCAGTTATGGTGATCTAGGGTAGTCGCACATTCACAGAAATAATTCGTCAACACCAATTATATGGTTATCATCGATGTTTCCCAACAGCTCATTGAGTGCATCTGTCTATTAACACCGAGAAAATCATGATACGTTTTCGCAAAAAGCATCGTCTAATGATGACCAACCCGGTATCATAGTTAGTCCAAAACTTAAGACATGAGAGCAAAACCCGTTATAAACACAGATTTGTAAATCAACGAAATGGCAGCTTGGCAATTTTCAACTTGAAAATAATAGTTTACCATGGTATATCGGCTTCTGTGTTCGAGAACTGCGAAATTCGGTACGCGTTCGAAACTTTCTGGGCTTCGATCGCGGTTCCTCTCAGTTGCATCGGTATAGGCATCGCGTCGCAGGTCGACATAAGTCAGCCTTTGAATATCCGTTCAACTGATTTCTTTTTCGTATTTCTTCTTGCAGATACAGTATAACGTGCCGTGTTTAGGAGGAACTAGAACGATATACATGAAATCGGCAGTAAGATGTGAATGCTCATTTTGTAGTCGCCATTGATATTACTCGACAGTCAGTTGCTTATATACATTCCATCGATGCTGAACTCTTGTTCTCATTCCAAACCAACCAGACGAACAGACAAAACTGTCATCTGTAGTATTACGTACGTGGCTGGAAACGCGGCGAAATCTTGCCACAGGGAGGGAATAGTATACTCGTCAAGATTAATGAAATATCCGGGTGAACGCGGTTGACAAAAATTTCACGTGTATATTTCACTCACTCACTTTGCGACACTTCATCGGTAAATTGTTATGTCGTGAGGGACAGGATCTCAGCATTCAACATGCATCTTATCATTTATATTTTTATCCATTAAATCAGGTCTATATTTTGATATGAATTTGTTTGTTTGTAAATCAATCTTTCTCATTTTGTGATTCGACCTCACTTTTTGGTCAAAAGGGGCGAAAGTGGGTATCTCTAATCTTGCTCGAAGAAATGGAAGCGGGGAGAACCGCAAATTGCCCACGTCGGTGACCTATTTGGAGAGAATACGGTTTCTCTGATTCTCAATCGGTTAACTCAGTTAGATACTGTTGAAACAGTTTAAACCAAAAGTCTCTTGATGATTGTGCCTTCAATTCCTTAAAGTCATTTACCACTATCAAGCTACTTTGTAGCGCTTAGCATGTTATTCAATACGAAAGACAACACGTTTGTCAAAGGTTTTTTGGTTCGTTGGGTTGATCAAGTGAAACTGTCAGTGTCAATGATTCGAATGGTCCACAAGAGTCTGCGGAACATGGAGAAGTTGTTCCTTCAATCGAGTATATCGTAATATACAAGACATCTTAGACACATCACCAATGCTTCGCAAATGAGCTGCCGTTTAACTAGAGTAAAACCTTGCAAGATATATCATTAGATTTCAATTTCTTTGAAAAGTAATTATGATTATCATTATTCTATTAGATTTTTCACTCGTTTCACCGAATCCTTAGAATATCTCTTTTTCCAAATACCGACCTTAAAACTTGCACCGATATTACGACTGTTTTTTCAAAATTACCGTTTGTTCCAAAACTCTGGGAATAAATAGTCATGTAAACTTGAACTTGAACTTAAAAGATTAGGATATATCTTACACCAAAGTTTCACAATCTATATCAAATCAAAGGAAAAACGCATAATTAAACATAGATAAACATAGATTTCTGTTGTTAAAAGAGGAACAACTCGTCAAACAGAATAAGAAGAAGAAGAAGAAGAAGAAGAAGAAGAAGAAGAAGAAGAAGAAGAAGAAGAAGACGACGAAGTAGACGAAGAAATACTCTGCCAAAATTGAGTGTTATTCAGCAGCTGTAACATCTCTTTTTACGATTGTATTCTTTAACACTTAACTATAATTCTAACGATAACTTTGTCAAATCTATGAGCAAACGCCCGCTTAGAGTTGATTTGTTCATCTTGAAATGGGATCGTCCATGTTATTCATTTGATTGGTAGATTCTTACCGTATATCAATTTTTTACTTTTATTCACACTGTCTACACGAACAAAGTTAAAAAAACAATGCATTGATAAATATGCATACGTACACAAATATATTCGTTGACGCAAAAGAGTACCGATTAAAGTTTACCTTTGAGCCAAAGTATACGGAATTTGAATTGCACATTATCGACTGAAAAATATCTGCTCGTCATAAATATTCTAATAAGTTTCCTATTACTAGTTTTCGTATTGCGGATACCTGAAGGCAGAGCTATCTAAACCCGACCAATCCCGCTTGAATACCTAAAGAGTAATTAGAAAAATTCTTGAAGTTCGCAGGATACTAAGATAGAAACCTTAGCGAGGTAGCATTTTCCGTGATTCTGCACAATTTCTTTTTCTTGGTGGACATTTTCTTCCGTGGAAACTTATCTTTGCGGCGGTTGGTTGCGAGAAAATACGAAACGGAAGCAAGCAGATGATTTTGACCACCAATAGAGCTCACGGATAAACTCACGTTTACACGTCATTGCTAGCTCGCAAAGGAGTTTTTTTCTGGATAATTTTCGTTAGAACACATCACCAATTAGATAGTGTATGCGTCATTATCATGCCTTTAAATTGCACTAAGGAAACCACAATTCTGATACAGACCACTTGTGGGTACTTTCGTGGAGGTACCTTCGTAGGTTTACCCTTGGAGTAATAAGACTGTATTCAGTCACATTGTTCCAAGGTTTATCCTTTTCAAGAAAACCATGGCCAGTTGCGAAGCTAAAAGATCATTTATTGGTGTCAATATAGTTTCAATTGCGGCCCTTTTTCTCACGGTATTCAAGTGATAGGGCCAGGTTCTTCGAGTTTCACAGTGGTTGTACAGAGTAAGTTTCTTTTTTTAGTATCTACACTTGAGTCTAAGTCAAAAGCTGGGAATAAACGATGTTGTGGAAGATATGCCGCAGTGTATCTTTTCATGGTTAACATTGATCAATGCGACCAAAGGAAACTCTGATAGTATTAAAAACATGTGTAGCTATTCTGGGGAAGATTACATGGACACCACTGATATATGCTTAGCTATCTGATATTTCAATTCATTCGAAATGCGTCATGCGAGATAAGAGGATTTTCAGTCATTGTTTCTGTCAACGTGAGTCGTTAAATGGACAAGGTCTCGTAGACATTAACTTATCGCCACACCTTAAGACTCTATTCAATCACTCGCTTACCGTTAAGTCCTAAAACAAAGATTCACGTATCATCTACCAATATGATATAGTACAGCGACAGATCTGATTATGAAGTGCCGATATTCTATAATCCTCAAACTACTCATGGTAAGTACGTAGTTTTCAGTTCAGTTGAAGGTGATGACGTGAATACGTGTTATTCCCGTGAGAGCTTGAAATCCTAGTATGTGAACAGTAACAGATCATACTGATGATTACTGATCGGGTGATCGGCCAAATCTCTCACAATCGATGCAACGTATTTAGCAACATTTACAACGTATTTAGCCTATCCTGGACCAGTCTTAGGACATAGGCCTACATACAAATCATTTGGCCACACTAAGAAATACCGGCCATAGTTTCTCAAGAAAGTTTTTTAAAAGTAATATTGAAACCCGCTCGCCCGCATAGCTGTGTAGTGTATGACAGTGGTATTTTTTCTGCGGGCGTTTATAATGCTCATCTTCGACGTACTGGTAATCCACATTTACGGTGACAAAAACAGCGCCAGGTTCGTTTTCTTTTACTTCATTTCAAGGAAGGTGAAGCTAGCGAAAATGATTGTCTCAGCTTCGATTAAACGAGTCGATATAGTTTGATTTTATAGGTTTTGGGGAGCTTCTTTATTCTAAATAAAGTTTTTTGCATATGTTCTACTTGCATTACTGGCATTGTAAAAACTTCCCTCCCGCGTCTGTTCAATAAGTCTACTTACAATTGTCTCCAGTCAATGCTATGTCTTGATATCAATATGATAGTGATGTAGATTTTTTTTGTATTGTTAGATCGTTATAAATTTAATTTAAATTTAAATTTAATTTTGTACTCCGTACATCTCGACCCGGATCGGGTGTATCAGTAAAAAACAGAGTTTATTGAATTGAATTGAATTGAATTGTATCATTGTGCCAACCATCATTGGATGTCAAGCGTGAGCGGTTAACTGAAGTAAATTATTGTTTGACAGCAAAAAGACACTTTGAAACGCGTGACGTTTCTGACAGCGCGAACCATGAGCAGTTCCGGTGCAAAATACGCCGCGCGTTCTAAGTTCTAAGTGAAATCCAGGCATTTCCATTTATGTCAATCATGACGATTCTGCGTGTCCTTTTGAAAAAAGACACTCCAACATTCGGGAGTTTATGTATTCGTGGTTTGTCATTCTTGGACGCGTTGCGTGTCGCCTGAGAAATCTCTGAAATATGAAGCACGCTATGGAATGACGGCATAAGCTAATTGGCGCTTATGGCATCGTGTCCCGAGATGGTTAGTGAAGAGACAACGAAAGAAATAGACGGTGTTTGGATCATGTAATTCGTTGTCAAATTCCGGGTTACGTCAACTTATACTTTACATTATTCAAATTCTGGTGAATATTTCAAATGTTAATTTGTACAGTTTTGGCATTTTACATAACGCTACCTTGTGACGAGCTCTCGATTTATGAGAAACAATTAAAGTAGTGGATCTAGAAAAATTCGAAGGTCGAAGTCTAGTAAAAGAGAAAAGGCTTTTATTAGATAGCAGCCATGTTAAAGGCCAATAGTGGGGATCCACCCTTGGGATTAGATAACTTGGGAGAAATAAACGCGGAAAGTTGTAGGAGAGATGTAATTTCCGAGAGAAGGGTGTCAAATACGTGCAGGTTTTACAATCTATACCTAGATGGAAAGGGCAACCTCATATTGGGAAGGCGAGATCCGGACCAACCGAGACCACCCAGTAAAACCAGAATTATGAACAAAATTACGGTAAAAGGCAGATGAGATAACCGTCATATACTTAAGTTATGGTTGACAGGTTGCGGCCTCACTCTAACTGTCAGCAGTGTCAACGGTTATTTGCTGTAAATACTGGGGGAAGAACGCAGGGTAATTAGTGCGTACTGTATAATGCCGTATATCGGACCAGCGCCGCAAAAGTTTGTTCGAGTTTTCGCCCATAGTTCATAAATTAATCGATAATTTAGTGTGTAAACCTTGTAAAAAATGCAATAAAAATGCGCGTACGTTACTTGAAACAAACATTCGTTGGTTCAGGATCTATTCATAGATATGTATGACGTCATTACTTTCATATATACATAATAAGACCTAAGTGTAATCAAATGAATCTATCGTGTTGTAAATTCCATCCGCTTTTTCTCGTTCGTATCATATGTGTCTGAAAGCTATTCAATTTTCTACCATTTTTTTTCGCCACGCGGTTGAATTATAAACAAAATTCAAAACAGGCCAAGCAGCATAGATTTGATAATATGGAAATATCAGATTTTCGCGCTGATTTGACTATAGTATGATGCAAACTTCGTAAGAATAATTGATAACGTAATGCCAGTGCTGTCCAATGTAAATTGATGCGAAATCAGCCATATAATTGAAGTAGAATTAAATTGCATCTTGTCCTTTTATACGCGCGGTGAAATGAGTTTCAACAAAAACCTAACGCTCAGTGTCACTAACATGCCCTGAACGGCGATTCGGACCTGATAGCATTGCGAGACTGCCACGGCCCGTGGCCGAGTCCCGATGCCAGCAAGTTCGAATTCGTGCCGATGGAGGATGTGTTACTTGAGCTCCTGCGAATTGTTTTCAGATGATACCTAACTGGGCATTGTAGAAAGAGACATTGAGTTATAAGTATAGTTATAACCGCATGAAAATACGTTTTAATTCGTGAGGCTAGAAGTTAATAGGAATAATTTGCCTCCGCTGTTTGCAAGGTTTTATTGATAAAGTTTCACACGAGGATGAAACAACATAAAATTGTATCGTGGAAATCGTCACTCTTCGTTAATTATTCATGGCGGAATTGCCTTTTTCGCAACTCGGCCGAGTCATCGAGTGTTTTGCATCAAGTAGCATATTAAATCGACGTGTCCAGCAGCGAAAAACTTCGCATTCGTCACAGGAGAAACATTCATCAGCTCACCGTGTGGTCTACGGTGTAATCAGGCAAGATTGGTTGACCGATTCGCCGACCATTTCCAGCGTTTGACACGTCATGCGCAGCAGTCATTCCGGTTACTATATATATACGTTTTTACAACGGAAAAGGCGCACCGGGAATCAGGAAAAGTCAGCGTATCAGCGAATAGTCGAGTCGCTACTTCATTAGCCTTAAATCCCGCTGAGTAAATGTATATTTCCCGAACAATCTGGCGGTGCTAATTTTTGATGCTATATATATATATATATATATATATATATATATATATATATATATATATATATATATATATATATATATATATATATATATATATATATATATATATATATATATATATATATATATATATATATATATATATATGTATATATATATATATTGATAATTATTTTGAGAGGACTACTTGAGGTGTGCTACGTCATCAATGTATCGGGGTTAGACTGGTTGCCAGTCAATTCAATTCAATTATTGATATATTCATATCTGAAATGACTTAATTGATCCTTGATATTACATTTGTATATAATTAATATCATCTCTTTTATTATCGACAGAATTGAGCAATATGTGTGTTGTTTTTCCAGGCGTCAATAAACTTTCAAGTTAGCTTTCTTGTTCAAATAGCGTAAGTGGAACGATCGATATATTACACTATTATTACATTATATATTACATTATTACTATCGATATATTGCACATATATGTCAGCGGGTCAGATAAAATCTAATTTTCACACCTGTCATGCGCGATAGCCAAGTCGTTAAAGGTGAAGATTATTTGCTCATGAAAACATGATCTGAATTTTGTTAAGATTGAGTTTAGACGAGATTCACAACACAATCTCTTATATCATCATCGTCACCGGAACTCACCCACTCTGTAATAAAGAGCCGCCTACTGCACATTGAATTACACGTTGAATCGAAGTCGATGCCACCGAGTAGCCTAACAACTAATGAGTTTCGTGTGGCGGGAAAACAGTCCATATTCAGGTATCAAAAAATGCAATGATTTTTAAGGATGGATAGTGAACTACATACAATATCGCCACGATCATCAACGGCGAAACCGTGAAATTACTTGTTTCAGCTCCACGATTGTTTCAAACCTGATTTACGCGATTCCCAGCCTACAGCGTCATTTAAACTACGAATCTAACCTTATACTATTCAATTTTTTTACGTTCAGTTTTTAAACCGTTACAAAAGTATCTTCATGCTATGCATTATTCCAGGGATGGCGTGTGAGTCGATGTATCCTACGTCATCAATATTGGGGCTTTACTGGCTGTCGGTCTAATTCAATTCAATTGTCATTGTATATTATTATAATTATTCTTTATTTACGAATTGAATTACTGGCAAAACCACAAAAAAGGCGTCGGTGAGATCAGGGACAGGCGCAGAAAAACCCCACGATTTCGTGCGGCCTCTTATTCTAAGCTGGTTAGCCTAACCACGGATAAGCCACTAACCGCGGTTAAGCTAAACAATAAAAACTGGCGTCTGGGGTGTTACAGCAGTACGCTATGCAACGCGGAAGCGGTTGAATCCTAGCATCATATTTCGTTCAATTGCTCCTTTTATTCCATCATCGTTATTTAATTAATTTTATTGAATTATTCATTGTCTACATTGTATTAAGCAATATACGTTATGTTTTTCTAACTTTCAAGCTAGTTTCTTGTTTCTTTCTTTTTTATGCGACTGAGAATCAGTTTGTATTTTTCTGCGTTGTGGACCTAACCGTAATTCATGGAATACTCGACCATTCAGCGTAACACAAGGCGAATAACGATCGAGTTGATATTAAGTGAAAGCAATAAATGATGATTAGCCTGAAAGTAATGTTTATGAAAATGATACCGCTACAACCAGATAAACGTGAAATAGGGCTTGTTTGCTCGCCAGGTCATAGATCAATTCATATTTCTACGTCTCGGGAAGCTGTGTAGAAAATCATACGGATTTTCAATTTACAATCCGCGTAACTGCTACCTGGTATGCATGAACTTTGAAATGACGACGCACATAATGAAATATCATGAATTGGAATACACGTCTGTATATTATTCACCTAGATCGATAGATTAGATAGATTAGAACGATAGATTCTATCGATAGATAGATAGGGAAGGTGGAACGTACATCGCTCAACACAAAGCCTACTACAGGAAATACTTCGAAGATTACGAATTCTCAAAAGTGCCCCGTTCACTATAGAATTTCGATACAGACAAATCTGTTAAAAATCAGACACCTTCCATTAAGTATCTGAAAGTTTAACGTTAACCCGAGGCAACTGTTGTCCGTGTTCTTTCATCAGCAGTTGCAGCAGCGATCCATTAATGAGGCAAGTGATCAAGTGAAATAGTTACATATACAGTCTTAAAGTTAAAGTTATAAACTTTTCTCTTATAAGACCAAGCGACGCGAACAGTTTCGTTAATAACGATGGCATATGAAAAAATTGAACAGCATTCCCTTGATTTCTTTTAATTTTGGTTTTCTGAGAAATATAATTTTTGCGGGGGTGTCAATGAAGGTTGTTGTTTCTCGTAAATGTCGTCTTGCCATTTGATGAAATAAGCTTTCTCGATTCGATTGCTGCTGATGGAATTCCATTGGCTATTTTCCGTCTACTGCTAGAGTTTCAGCCGGCTTCTTGGGCTGTCCATCATCGACTATTATCTTATAATCTTTTTGAATTGTTTTCTTGTAATGCGCATATAGAAATATAATGTTTGATGTTTTATTCATATCACACATAAGCCGCGATCACACGATCACGCATCTTTGGCCGAACAACTGTTCACACGGGTGTCAAATGGGCAAGTGCCTGTTTGGCCCGACCAAAAAATCGGACCAGACCCGAGCCAAATTTTATGACGGAACGATTGCGAATTGAAACTGATTCCGGAAGTGACTCACTTCGCTTTGTTAAAGCATCGTTTGGTATCGAGAGAGTTATTCATGTGCTCTCTAATTTATTCATGTGCTCTCTAATTAGGCACTGGCCAGGCTTGGGCCTGATCCGTGTCAATTTGGCCAAATCGTATCCGTGTGATCGTAAATGAATCAAATCCAGTGTCGAATCGGTGTCAACTTCACAAGAGGGATCGGACACCGTGCATTTGCATGAAATGAGACGTAAGGTAGAGTATTGCGTCATGTATTTGATTACAGCGCATTTTCGACACAAACTAAATGAAAACAAACGTTATCGCCATTATATTGCCGGCGAGAATGACACGTCGGCAATAAAACTAGAAAATGATACGAGCACACACATAAAAATTAGTTGTTAGTTTAGCAATTGGATACATTGTTCGATGATCGGTGACACTACTTTTTTGAACCCATAGCATAGGTCTCGTAACTGCACACTAAATTTGTATGAAGTAAGTTTTTTTTAAGCTTACTTTCAGATAGTGGTCAGATCGTCTGAGATTGATTCACCTAGCCAGAATTAACGATTCAATCAAATAGATAATTAACGCCTTCCGTCAAACAGATGAATTCAATCATCATTAAACCTTTTTTCTGATTAGTTTATTGAAATACGCAGTCGGTCTCATTAAGGTGCATTTCGAAGTTTTTATTTAATTAAAATGTTGTCTCATCGTTCGTAAGTACTTTCGTAGCATATCTACATATGTCTCTTAAGGCGCGTTCACACGACGAAATTTAGACCGGTCTAAATCTCGTCTATGCGGGCAAGTGCCATGTCCGGTCCAAATTTTGGACCGGTCTAAATATGTGTGTGTGGACACAAACTGGTACCAGGTCCGGTCTAAATCGTTATTCTGAATCTCTGCGGTAGATGTCGCGACCTCTGCGGTAGAGTGTGAGTCCAGTTTATTAAGTCATAAATGCTTTTATTACCGTTTATGTAATAATCTAAATTCCGGTACTGTTTTTTCCTCCCTATACTATGGATGTTTGGAGCGTAACAAATATTCGTATTCGTATGTCACGATCATTATCCGTTTAACTTCCGTGCTTTTCTACACTTAAGAGTTTCAGCGTGATAGAATAAAATCGATTTCGCAAAAATGTCTAAACCTGACAGAGGATCGAATTGGTCAAATGAAGAATGTCTTGCTCTACTTCAAATCTGCAAGCAAGACTTCTTCCAGGCGCAATTTATTTTTATTTATTTTATTATTTTATTTACACTCAAACCCATTACAGGTATTAGAGGGACACAGTTATTTAGCAGATGGCGACATCTAGTGGGCCCGGTGACAAGCGATTTTATCACCGCGTGTCAAAATGCGTGGTCTAAATTTGGACCGGACCAGATACGAATCCATTTAGACCGGTCTAACTAGTCCAGGGTATGCAATTTGGTCAAGGGAGCATCCTGAGATCGATCACGATAGAATAATACATACAGGGCCGTACTTAGCGAGGGCAGTTGCACCCCCGCCAGTTATTTCGGAAAAGTGCCCTTTGTAAAGTTATTGTTAATTGTTTTTATCAAACGCCGTACGGCCCTGACTTATAGCCTGCATACATGACCGGACCCTTCTACTCAAAGTCATCCGCTCCGACTGACCACTCCAAATACTTCAGCCCTTGGAGATCCCATTTACCCGCAGCTGTTTTCACGCAATCCTTCCCACTACACCCAGACAGACTCCCAGGCAAGCCATCCGATGAGTGGATCCTGCTACGCAAGGTAAGGAAAGCGAGATAAACCCTACTCATCAGTAACTTAACGCAAAGCTTTCATAGGTTTTTCTCAAATATGCTTGTATTTTTTTGTTTTTCATAAGAAAAATATCATTTCCATTTACACCGTACCGAACAACATAATCATATAAGTGTGTCTATTCGGGATAAGATGTAAGGCGGTATCATTTGAACGAGGGATCACCTAAAATATGACCACCTACTGTAAACACTATCTTGATCTTTATTCGCCTAACGCCTGAAATTAAATAACAACACAAATATCGACACGATTTAGCTCGGCTCTGTAATTCTCTACTCACAAATTGTTCTCAAAGCTGGGATGATTAAATCCAACAAATCTCTGTCTGGCGGAGAACAAATTGCCTCGAAACAAATGCCACACGGGCACATGGCAGAAACCGCAGAAGAATGATAGAAGGGTGAAGGTTACAACACTCTGTAACGATTAGATCCACTGTAACGAATATCCGTCGATTGGATAACAGCCAGGGTCAGCCTAGTAAACTTTGACAGCTTGCATTGTGAGACGAACATTTTTTGCAGACGCATGTTTCGGCGTCGAACACCGTGTACGAAGGATCCGGGTGGTCGTGATGGCAATGTTTTAATCTAACAGTTCGAAATACTTTGTTGTCGTAGGAACACTGAGGGTGGTGACTGATCTTGTATGGACGATGGTAGGTACCCATCTGAAAAAAAGAAGAAACTATACAATATATGATAACGGCAAGATAGCTTTCTCCGTTCCAGTGTTACAAAATCACGCGCCATGCAGTAGTCAATTCCCAAATACAATTAGTCGTTCATCACCGTACTTTGGCGGATGTGATCCCCATAAGTTGCTCATCCAATACAAAAGAAGAAGAATGTTACTACATAGGAAGAGAAAATAAAGAAAAGCTTGATCATACCAGATAGAAGTGTTAGTAGTTAATATATCTACATAAGGAAGAGGCCGGCCAGCGAAAGGAACCAGTTACATTGAAAATCCAGCGGCACAGCATAAGTGAGAAGAACGAAGTGACACAAGTGGTGGAGAATCTAGTGGAATAACAAGTGGTACAGATCGTAACCACAACAGATGCCTAGAGCGTTGTTGTAAGAAACGTATAGCCTACCTCGTGGGAATCGCAAAGCCCCATACATATTTTGACTTTAACTACGTCGTAACAGTCTAATCTTTCGCCATTCGGCAGAAAGTACGGTTTTTCAACCTGCATTTTACGGGTTTCTACGTGACAAGCTTGTAATAACGGGTCATTAGTTCCAGAAACACACGGCCATATCCACACTACACATATTACCATAAGCTGTGTTCTCATTATACCCTACAAAAGATTATGACATACATTACAGAAAATGCGTGGGAAAAGCACTTTGAACGTTTCGTTCTAAAAAAAAAATTACCTTACACTAATTAAAATTAATTCACGAGGGCGTATGTAAATTCGATATAAGACGGTAAAACTTATCAATACCTTACACAATTCACGCGCGAGATATACGTAATTTAGTTTAAGCAATAACTGAAATGGGTGATAAGGATTCTGTCAGGGCGCGGGGGTGATGAGCTCGGTAAATATCAATCATCATAAAAACGTACGACTCCGGATTTTAGCGATTCTGTTGACCAATAAACGATACATTGTTTGAATAGGGTTGTTCAATTCTGCATAAGAGTTATTGGTTGGTAAACATAATTTATTGTCGAATAATTCCATTTACACGCGCTCTTACGCGGAACAACGCACAGTACCGACCCATCCCGCGTAGGTAACTTTTGTTTTTGCAATATCAAGTTTCCATAGCAATTAAATAGAATAGTGAAAACGAAAATATTTTCACTTGAACGTAGGAAATAATATCCGTGACAAATATCCATTGCTATGTCTATGTATATCCAAGTAAAACATACGCTATGGGCGGATTTTAGCCAGGTTCATCCACACAATTACCGACACCTCTGATATTAGAGGAAAAATCGAACTGTTTATTCATAATTTTATCGCGGACATTATCATGCAGCATGATTTCTTTCAGAATTTTTCAAGATGTTCTGGATACCAGCTCGTGCTACGACGATATAGTCACCTCCTTTGCGCAAAAGTACAGTTTCATCAGATTCGGAACAATGGAAGAGTGATTATCTTCCGACCGATTCGGAGTATCAATTTCTTTAGACGATGTCCACGTTCAGACCTTAACTCAAAGATTGCGGGTTGATATAAGCTCGGCATGTATACACAGCACGTTTTCAGCGGCCACCCACTCTTCAGATTAACATCCCGCCAGTATCCAAACCCCCGACTAAGTGACAAAAATCCTCGAGAATTCTAATTTTGTCTAACAGCCGGAAAGGCTTTACACAGTCTTTAGGCACCAAACTGGGCAGCCGAAACCGGAAGACCTCGAAACGTCTTACGTAGATAGTTGTAGAAAGTTTGGCTTAATATTCAGAGCCAAGGTCGAAATGTCAAAGAAAACATTATCATCAAATGTTATTCAAGAAAATAATACAGATTATTATCATCATTATCATTATTGTCAAAACTTGTAGATTACCTGTTCCTCCAGAGAATATTACGGTTTCAGTCAATGCCGAATGAAAATGTATCATTTTCAACATAGTAGAACGTTTTCATTCGGGTATTTACGAAATGTATGGACAAAACATTAGTCATTCATAAACAACTGAATCAAATATATTCCTAATTCATTTTATATGATTCTGAACTGTTTTCCATTCAAATTCCTGTCGGCAGTGATAACTTGATGAAAGCAATTGTACACCTTACCGAAATTAGAATTACAATTTCTATTTCGAGATATTGGATCGAAGAGCGCCTCGAAAAAAGTATCTAAAAAGCGTCCGTTTTCAACCTCAAAGGGAATTATAGTGTAATTTCTCCCGACCAATGTTGGAAAAATGTTTTTGAAATTTGTATCATATCATCATTTAAACGTTTCAAAATAATGATGCGCGAAGCGTTTTTCTCCGCTTAAAAATCACGAAATCTAACCATTGTCATGTGACGTGGATATATAGATTATAATTGTCGATATGTTGTTTGTAAAAAAAAACACAAATCGTACGACAATCAGAAAAAAAAGACAGAAAAAACCTAAAAGCAGGGAAAATTCGGGAAAAATTTCGGGGAAACGAGATATGTGGTTGTATTCATAATACGCGATTTCCTGCTGCTAAATATCACATTCGTTCCGTTTTTAGCAGATTCATGAAACAAACTTGATGACATTTTGGGTTCTCGGAAGATTCATAAGAATTTGACGAAATCAATTTAGCTTATCAATTATTGCGGCACGAAACATCAAACATCTCTCGCTGAAGATATTTTTAGCCTAAAAAGTTACAGACCCTTCAGCTGCCGGTATACATATTGAATCGGAATGGTATCATTTTTTCAGAAATCTGCTGTTTCCAACATAGCACAATACCAATGCGAAACAAAAATATTGTTATCTCACTCTACTGGCTGTTGATATTTCCCTCTCGGGTAAGATCTAAAGGTATTGTCGATGATGTCTAACATACACGACTTAGATCTCGCGGCGAATATTCGCAAAAAAAGGTTAACGCTTTTACGGTAACGCATATAATGGCCGTCTTTCTTACCGCGGGGTATTGAAATTCGCGCATCTAAGTAGCGAAAAAGTAATGCATTTATATGAGGATATGACGTCATGCCTAACACAATAAACCACCCTATCGCTATTTAACTACTCCTACGCTACTGGCCCCGCTTTGACAGAAGGTTGATTTTGCTACGGGCGATTATCTTAACTTGCTCGTAGGATTTTGTTCAAACATTATTCATCGCGAACGTCGCATTGTCTGAAATAGGTGAACGAATGATTTAAAAAAATGGTGATATCATTGAAATATTCTGTAAATCCATAATCGACGTACGTACGTAACTGATAACCAGGTAATAGGAGTTCTGGTTAGGTTATCTCTAAACGTATATTTCAAAATGTCCCCTGTTCTGTTCGCAAGACTGCCATTTTTCTGAACCGTGTAGATCTTCATCTGTAACGCGAATCCAATTCCGATCTGTCAAAAGTTATTATCAAAACTTGCGCGAAACTCAAGTTCAAGTTTATTTAACCTTATGCTTTATATCTGCGTAGGTATTTCAGGATTTGCCAATGCCAAGACTACTCAAATTGAATCAAAAACTGATCGGCCCACTTGCTTGTTTACGCTACTTGACTTTGATTTTCACAAAGATGGATGAATATTTATTACTAGGCCTCGCTAGTTAACAAAAACGGAGCCTATTGGGACGAGAAATGTAAAAAAAATCTCATTAGAATTTCCTGTTGAAATAGTTTTAGATTGCTTTTTACGAATCCGTTGTGTACGTTTTAATTTTAGTTGTAAATTCTCGGCAAGCAACGGTTAATGGAAGTAGCAGGTGGGAGTTTGGAAAGATGTGTATTTTTTGTTTATTCTAACTCCACTTTTTAAAATGGACTCAATAGGCGAATTGAGATTTTTAAAGATAATAGTTTCATTTTTAACAGCGATTAGATTTGTAAATATGAGATTGGCCAAATGAGATGCACAACTTCCAGAATTCCCACAACTTCTGGCTCGGTAAGGAAATATCAGCATATAACGGGTTTGTGTTTATGTCCGAGCGGTCAAAATATAATAAACTACTTGTTGACCTCTCACACCTCTGGATACGCCTGTCTTATATTTGTTAAGCTATCATCTTGTGTCATTAGGAGAATTTCATTTCTCGGAACTTTCATAATCGTGAATAACACGTCTTGACCGTTTGGCCTCTTCTCTGGTCGATGGCAAATTTCGTATGCATAGATAATAAAAAGGCCACTATATGCAAATTACAAGTATCAAAAACCGATAATTTATTGTATCAAAAATATATATTGAAAAACACGACGTTTCGATCTCACCCTAGAGATCATCGTCAGGTACGTGTGTGACGATGATCTCTATAGGGTGAGATATATATACAATAAATTATCGATTTATGATACTTTCTGATAAATCTGTAAATAGTGGCTTTTCATCATATCGTCTTCTCTCCACATTTGACTGTGGCTATTTTACCCTCGTATGTTATCATATATAAAACCAACCGAGCCCTGCCATCGATTTTGTCGAATTTTCCCTATCCAGCGCGAGCTAATGAACGGCAACACCGTGGATAATCAACGAAGCTGGAAAAGGATTCGTTGCGATTTAATCTCATTCCCGAGCAACCACGCAATCACTGACGATCATCGCGGCATCTGGGCCCCGGCGTCTCGAAAATTCCCGAGACATTCCAGGAAATGTTGATTGAATGACGACATTGCCTTTCCAATTGGAAGAAATCTTAATGCGGTATGCGGAGATTATGCCACGATGGAAAATTATTCACACCATAGGAAAGAAAAGTGATGAAAGCTGATTATTCCCAGGATATTCAAACAGCTTGATCTATCGAGCGAACCTAGCCCAAAAAGTTGCTTCACACGCATAGCACTTCCCCTCTGACATGTAATCTTTTTCAAAGAATACCGACTCAGTTATCACATGTTATGTGACAAAATGGGTGTACTTGCAATCGATAAGTGAGTGCCTTTAATTGACTCGTCTAATTAGTTTAGTTGGTGTACTCAGGCCCGTGTTAAGCTTTTCTGAGGGGCAGTTCTATTTCAAGAAAAAGGGTACTTATTTACAGTGAAAAAGGGCACTTTCCCATTGAAACGGACAGATCTTAAATATGATTTCTTAGATAACCTAACCTTAAACATCTAACTTATAATTTTCATCACGTTACATCTATGATATCTGCCAAATATTCAACAATAAAACATTTTACTTATTGAACACATTACTGAATGATTGCTTTTCAACATTTTTCAATAAAAACCATGAAAATTGTGTCCATATTTCGATAAATCTTGACCCGAATTTTTACACAGTCTTTTTGGAGGGTTTGAAAAAGTAAGGAGGTTCGTTCGCAACCCCCGAAACTCACCTCGGCACGGGCCCTCACTTGCCACTGGCCGCAAACTTTTCATTGGTCTATCATACCGCCAAAAATTTTTTTGTGCGGACAGTTGCTGAGCGGCAACCTGTCTGTCTCGACAACCAAACCCTGGCAAGCGAGGATGGCAGTATACTACCATGAATAACGGGTACGCGCTGAGATGTAACTGCAAAAGCTGATGTCGTGATACGTTTTACGAAACCACGCATCGTGAATAAATCATATAAATACTCTCGTTTCTCTCATCAACCAGATGATTTAGGGGTCGGGCAGAAGCGTGTTGAATAATGGTTCATTTTCTCGAAATTGTGAGAAAAACCGGCCCAGATAATTACAGGGGGAGCAATTTTCGCGCGATTACAATCACGCAGGCGTATATAAATTTCATTTAGCGTATTCTCACGACGTTGGCAGAGGCGACTGTTCCTAGACTGGATACGTTCTGACAATGAACGTGAAAATTTAGTTTATTTACTCTTCTTATTTACTCTTCTTTAGAAAATGATTCTTAGCTGTCGGCTATTTGAGTATGGTGGCTTATTCGGGGCCACAAAATATCCAATTGATAAGAGAACGTTTAAAAAGAATTGTTGTCTACACATGCTAAAATCGACTATAGTTGTTTTCAGCAAGTTGTTTCCAGGACCTAAAATGTTGTCTTAATTGGCTGCTGAAATGAACGAAGTTGTTTTCAGCACGTGCTGAAACTATTTTTTGTTCAATCAGTTTGAAATTGTGTGGCCCGAATCCCTTAGTTAAGCATATCTCTATTGAAATAAGTCAATAAGTCATGAGAATGGTCCACTGTAAAATGTGTAGGCTTGGTATGGCTTAAACTAGAACTACCATATGTGACAATGAAAATTCAATCAGCTCTTCTTACACGGCACAGTTGAAACATTTACTTATTCCACTTTTAAAATTTGAATATGTAAATATAGGTATATCAAAATAATAATGTCCCTAGGACTCCGACCTACCAAGCAATACGTTGATGACGTCATACCATCGTTCGGTTCTCGCTTGTTCACAGATTCCGACAATGGAGCCATTCAAATCGTCGTAGTCTCTTCGAAGCGTAGTGCAATTAGCAAGTTTCCTACGAATTATTTCGTTATCCGATAGGTTTGTATATATACGGTGCTGGTATTAATATTCAATTGTCGCCAAAATGAGGATGCCGTTATTGCTAATAAAAGAGACTAATGTTGAAACATTGACTGCGGCTACGCCCTGTGGTGCACCGATGAGTCTAGAATAGAACTTGACCACTTAATGCGAAACAGGCGGTATACAAAATGAGCGGCATAATATGTGCGGCATGCAATTTCAGTTCAAAAATATCTTTCTTGTCTACGACAAATAGTTGTAGAGATTTTATGAATCTAGCCTAATCTAATCTATATCGTGATGAGATTTAATACATCAAGCCTCATTGGTTGTTTCATTTTAGTAAAGGATTATGCAAATAATCGTTTACGAAATAAAATTCTCTTTTAAAGAAATAGAAATTCCATTTAATCAAATTGGAAATGGTGTCGCGTATATGAAGTCCAATAAAGATCTTCGCGGAAACAGTCATTCGTTGTTGATCCACAGTGGAGGAGTGATACAAGATATTCGCTTTTTGTATTTTTTTTATCGTATTGTCTCATTTTACAGTGAGTAGGTGGGTTTCAAATTGATGGATCGACCTCGAAACTTCGTGGGACCCCACTGCCATCGCTAGGCACGCGCGCTCTTCGATACGATGGCGTCGATAATCACCTGCGTCACCATAGATCGAAATCATACACGTTTCTTTGCAAATATGTTACTGAACACGGTGAGAACACCTACCAGTGCTTTGCCCACCAGTGGAACGCGATTAATATATATATATATATATATAAATATCAGAGTGTGAAACTCGTTCTCGGGTGAGGGTCAGAACTTCTTTCCTCTTTTCCAACCAGAAATGGATACTAAGCATAGAACTCTATTCGGAAAAGATTGAAATTACAGAGGGTCACTAGGATTTTTAGAGGGGGAGGTAAGGACTAATAAAAGCAGAACTATGCTACTTCGCGCCGTAGCTGCCGTGCACCTAAGCCGAGCATTTATGAATCATGTTGCTTGAATGTTCTTGAATTTTAACCCTCTAGATGGGCTATGGCGGCACGCCGAAAAATCTGATGATGATGATGATGATGATGATGATGATGATGAAAATGTATGGAAATTTACGAAAAAACCGTAATTCGTAATTCGGAACTTCGATTTAGCAATGGGGGTCGTCTGCACCCTCCGACCCTCTCTGGAGACTCCCATGAATAAAGACATTCTAAAATGACAATTCGATAGTAACTAGCATAGATAATCATAGATTTCAGGGGCAGAATCGAGATTTTGAGAAAGGGAGAGCCAATGGACCAATTTGAAAACTATGATGATGCAGTAGGAGTGCAGCCGCCTGTCATGAGCGCCTAAGGCGCGAAGCACCTCATGGGTCCTCCCCGAGAAAATTCTGCAAATGCTTTCCTGGTGCATTCTGAATGCTTTTTCTGTCAAATTGTAGCGCAATGCATCATTACATTGACATGATTGACTATGTTTTTGAAACGTTTGGTCGGCCCGGTCGGCCCGGTCGCCCCTCTTGATTTCTACATTCACAAGTAATACGCTATCGCCAAAATCTGCGTTTAGCGATTAAAAATGAAGACGGAAGCTAATTGTGTTTAGTTGGTTTCGTTTCTAAAATTGGCCATATTTAAACTCCCACGACGCACATTTGGATGGTGCATGTATACGTTTAAGATAATTTTGAAGCGAATACACGTTGGAAATTTACACGTTTCGGTTTAACTAGGCTAATCTGCCATGTTCGGAGGTGACATTCAAACCGCTTCGGCGGATCGTTACATCCTCGACCAAGTACCGACACCGGAGTGGGGGTAATTACGAACTCGTGCCTACGACCTTGCGCACGTAGAATAAAATCAGTAAATATCATAATCAGAAATGAACTTACCTAAACGGCGGCATCTACACGGCAAGCGCTACTTACATCCGTAAACAGAAGCCGGTTAACGCGTTGATCGACGTGGAAGAAAGAGCACATTCACCATCGCCATCTTTTACAAGTGACTGGCGACTGCGAAATACCAACAAGGCCTGCATTTTCTCGGGTGATAAGATCGGGGTTTTTTTAACACGACCCAAGAACCAGACGATGAAAAAGCCGAAGTCAATTCTTATCGTTATAAATGCGATACGGATTTTATTCCAATGACACGAAAAATGATTGATATGTTATAATTTATCATTACATTATGTAAAAAGCCTCACGCGAATATTTGTTCGAATTTAAGCAAATATACACGCTTTAAAACTACAGTCTTAAGTGTCATAAATGCACGCATGCATACAAAAATGGAGCTATTGGTGGTAAACGTAGATATCTTTCCTAATCAACTAATAATTATTACCACCGCCTACGAGTGTATGCCCTACTGCCATTTATCTCGAAATAACACAAAAAGTGATGAACGGATTTCTGCGGAGTTTTCGAAATCGTCTCCTTACACATCAGCACGTGCCCTTATTAAAATCAAGATTTTTAATCCCTTGAGTAAAAATTCTTTATTTCCAAATGAAAACTCTTAATGAGGGGATCATTCATTTATTACGTACGCATTAGCGCAGGGGGGGGGGTCAATTTACTCAAAAATGGAGGGCCGATTGCCGTAACAGCTCAAAAGGACTAATGTATTCTATGATCAAAACTGAACTAAAGTTCGAACCACATTTGCATGACCTCCCTATTTCATTGCGACGCATATTGTGCCGGTTTAGATGTAGTAATCACTAACTACCGATTGAAACCGGTAGATATAGTAATACACCCCAAAACCAGAGATTTTGTTTAAAATGCAACCAAAATGCAATTGGAAATGAATATCACTTTTTATATGAATGTCCAGAATATACAATTCTAAGATCACAGTGCTTACCACAATTCTGTTTAACAAGACCTAGTCATTTTAAACTGATTACCCTTTTCAACTCCCCAAAAAATACTCTAGTCAAATTATGTAAGTTTCTGAAAGCGGCCTTTGAACCTCCATGATGTATCCCCCTAAATTACTAAATACTACACTATATATATATATATATATATATATATATATATATATGTATGTATGTATTGCCACTATATTATATTATGTATTACATGAACGATATTTGTATACTGTACTTTGTACAAAGTTACAATAAATGAAATGAAATGAATGAATGAATGCAATTGCATACTGTAATGCTTAATGTATATGAGTAATGGCCGATTTTGCGTACAGGGGGAGGGGGTAGAAAGTCAAATTTTATGCGTACGTAATAAATGAATGATCCCCCAGTAGTTTAGTACTACAGGATGAGTTTAAATGATCGAATTCAATAAACAAACTCCACCACCCCCCCTCTCCAACAAAAAAGAATTTACTAGCTAAAGCAATATCATATTGTAGTATTTGTAATTGAAGGAATTTCTCTCAATTGAGACTGAATAACAATGACAATATGACCATATTGAAAAATGTTTGTTGAAATTTCGAAGCGAAATTCAACTTGGAGGGATTTTTACCAAGGGAGATTTTTACTTAGAGGGTTTCTACAGATGACCATTGTAACAGTCGAGGATGCAGTAAAGGGTGCCAATAAAAATGATATCCACTTCTCTTTTCTTCATAGGGAATCATTTTAGGCATCGAAGAATGGGCATCATTTTATTTAGACACCCTTCTACAGTATAACCCACACTTAACCTTCTTTTTAAAACATTCTTTAACGCTACAACGCCAAAAACACGTTCGACATTTCTGGACTCGGTTCCATAACTCTGGGTTAAGATAGGAAGGAATGAAAAAGACCAGGTTTTGAGTTAAATGCAGGCTACTTGCCAAGGTTCAGGAATACTTGCGCTATTTACACCAAGATGAATTTACAGAATGAGATGACAATTCATATTTCCACAATGCTATTAGTTAAAAATCCATCCCTAAATTTACCAATGACTTCTTCATGAACTCGGAAAAATTTGTTAGCGTCAATTTGGATTATAGGCATAGCAGTCACCAATTTCTATTATAATTGAAAAAATTCAAATTTTATGCGTAAGTAATAAATGATTGATCCCATTTCAATTACGATTACGCATTAAACCAGTCTAGATCGACGACGGAAAAATACAGAATCTGATAGAATGTAGTCCATAAGATAGATAAGCATTCAGCAGCGAATTTTAGAAATCAACGCATTCATTATTAAAGTTTTTTTGCGGAATGAAGTTTGTAAAATGAATATTTAAGTGAAAAACTATCAACAAGGTTCTTACAGGTTTCCTAATTTCGTTATCTATAACTTTTTCATAGCCAGATTATAGATTTTCCATACCCCTAAGTTACCCCTAACAGGCAATGGAGGCCCATCCAAGGTAATTAAGTGCTAATTATCAATACCACCAACAGTGTTTTCATAAAACTTGTTATCAAATTGTAGTATGACATTTAGAATGACAAAATCCAATTTTGAGACCATTTTCTGATTTTCCATATGACGTTTTCCATAGCCATAGGGAAAAAAAAAAATTTCCATACTATAGCTTTTCCTTGGCCTGGGAAAAAATTCCTCTTATTCCAAAACTTTCCGCGAGTTCAAAGATCCTGTAAGAACCCTGTATCACCGCTGTCAACTGCAGATATATATCGGGTTGAATTGTCGAATGGGAATGATAAAAATAAAACGCGATATCAAATATCAAAGACACATGATATCGAGATATAATGCAGAAACGTACAATTAACGGAAATTATGCTCGTGACGTTTGATGTAATTGCAATCCGAACTGCATGACGTATTCATTACGATAAGAGAAAAGGTCTGCCGATCTAGTTAGACGAGGCTTGCACTTTAAACGTTAATTACTGCATTCAGCTGTTCGCGCAAAGATGGGTTCCGGATAAAGTATTCTCGTACTTTTACATTATCCGAGGCGTTTTAATCTAAGCAACTCGTGCAAACCTGCGTACGGCGACAAATTAAATCGGCTCAATTAAAATGATTAAAATGAAACCATACGACAGACAATGAAGTAAATGAATATCTGAAAAGTTTTAGAGTTCATCTTCCGGGCGCCGTCATGCAGACGAGTTCCTCCAGTATGTACTGCGTTAGCTATATGTGGAATCTGCGAGTTCGTTACGAGTTCATAAATAGAAAATTAAGTTTCCACGTGCTCGTCTAACTTGTGGGCCAACCGATAAAGTATTCTCTAGCGCTTGAGCCGCCAAGCAAAACCCCTCATAAACGGGTTTACGAATAAAACCGGGAATTCGTGCACATTTATCAATCCATTGCACATCAACTTAGAAAGACGCTATCGCTAGCTGGCGAGATGAAAGTTATCCGCGTCGTTCGTCGAACGAAAGAAATCCACACGCAATCATTCATCATCGGACGTTTCCTCCTCCGATAGAGGGTCCAACGGTTCGTCGGTCACGATCAAACAATTCTCATAGAGCAATTGAGCTATATCCATCTGTAAATACATCAAATAAACAATTAAGAAACGCGTATTCAAAAGAGCAGACGCCATCGTCATTCTTTGCTACGGTAGATTTCTGATTTCTAGATTTCTGCCTATTTTTTAAGGAAATGCAGCGCCGTGCTGAGATTTCAGTTTTTTTTAAATAGAAATGCATAAAACAAAAACTAGAATTATATTGATATATATATATATATATATATATATATATATATATATATATATATATATATATATATATATATATATATCTCCATTCATCTGGTCTCAGCTTTTTCAGGTCAAATAAGTAGTATTTCTTCTTAGATTGGTACGATTTGTAGGAATCACCAGTGCAGATGGGGTGTTTTGTAGAAAATATGCTGTTCCAGGCATTTTAAGCCCCATTTTAATAGATGACATCACTAACACACTGCATGACAGACTGCTTTAGTAGTTAAGGGCATTTAACTAACTGGTGTTGTGCAATGAATTTGCCGTCTATCATTAGAGTTTAGAAACAAGCGAAGTGATGGGAAATTTTTGCCATACAGTACATGTTTGGCAGGCAGAGCTAATTAAACCCCTCGTTTAAGTCCCACAAATGAAAACCCGAGTAAAACCCACGTGTAACCCTGGGATAAACTGAAAAGTTGCTTATATTGTACTTCCCGGTCCCATCTAACTGTAACACCAATAAACGAGGGGTTCAGGGTAGTTGTCTACAAAAATCGTCAATCTGACAATTTCAATTTTCAACGCCCCCTCTTGTGAACATAGAATTTAGAAAGAAACCAATGGACCGTGACTCTCACGACAATCATAGAAAACTTCCACCACGAAAATATCGGGATTCTGTCTACAGATGGATGGATGAATGGATAATGGGCAAAAATCGAATGCAATAACCCACAGGTACTGAAGTTCATAGTAGCAGTGTTTTCAATAAGAGCCAGGTCCCAGGTCCCAGACCCGTCTGTCGTTTGTAAAGGACCCGCCTGTTTTTTCAAACCAGCTTTCATTTCCGGGACTGTGACATATTATGGGACCCTCCTGTTTTTCAAAGGGACCTGGCTTGTTAATTTCTTATTGAAAACACTGAGTAGGCTAAAAATGTTGTAAGGTCAGTGTTGAGCAAAAACTGAGCTAGAGCCAAAATTCAGCGGCATCAATTCTGCCTACCGAGCACTTTGGCGTGTATGCTGTTACCTTATCAGTCAGATTTTCGAGAGGCAATTCATCCACGGTCACGAAGTACGGGTATTTATGCATCAGAAATTCTACAGCTGGCGCCACCTGAAAAATATTATACCCATGTTTAACAACTGCAGCCAGCATGAGTAGAATAATAGAATAATACTTGCAAGGGTTAGATCACACTTGATTTACTACTGGCCGGTAGAAGTATCCTGCTTCATGGATCGGATGTTTTTCTCGCGTTTTACATTCGTTTCTTTTTATTTAGCCAAAAGGACAAAGAAAATATTTTCCCAAATAGGTAAATCAACACAAACCTCAGCTGATATTTCGACCAGTTGTATGTCCTTTTCTTGATAGACGCGAGCGTTTTCCAGCGAATGATACACGCGAACTTTGTCGCCTTCTTCCATCACCAATCTACAGCAAAACAATTCTAAAATTTCTATTTGCAGTTTTGAGATATAGGGTCCCCACAGTGTTCCCAAGAGCGGATCCAGGGGGGACTTGTACAGGTCCATCAAATCTGTTTGAGTGCCCCTTTTCATTATGTCAACAAAGGTAATTGGCGAATTTTGCCCTTTTGGGATGTGACAAGTAGTTCAAAATTGGCCTCTAGATCCACCCCTTGTTCCAGTCATAGGTAACAATATAAATGTTTCATTAACTGCTTACCTAATTGCACCGTTGCGTATGATCTTAATGCGTGTGTCCGGATCCAATTCAGCTCGACCTATTATTCTCATGTTTTTCTTGTCCCACATCTCGCCCGTCATCACAATACTCGTCGCTCTTTCAGCTGAAATTACGAAACCGAACAATAATTCAACCGACGCCCTTCAACCGTTGCTCGATAAAATCTAAACATTTCTATAAGCTTTCCGGAGCTGCCAACCTTAGGAAAATGTTCATAAAGATATGATTAAGAATAGAACACGACTTTTAATTACTAAGATGTAAGATGACAACAGCTTTTCCACTGCTTTTTTTATCTTAAATAAATAGGTACTGGTATTGACCCTGTTATTTATTAAGTTGGTAAATTTCGTTTGATTTTTTTTGATTGACTAGTCCCTTACAAACCCACCACACCTGCCACGAGCAAAACAGGAGGTTTAATTTTGAAATCGGAAATCGAAGTAAAGATATAGTTGTGTGATCAGCGTTGGAATTTACAGAATTCTATGTTCAAATCGAAGTACATAATTCGACTGGGATTCCACTGCTTTTAATTGCATCAGTGAGTTAATGGTAAAAATCTGCTCAATATTCTATATAAGATAGTGATCGAAATGTCATACACAATAGGCAACAGCCATATGAAAATACAGGGAGAAACTGTATGAGCTGACAGCTATGCCTTTCACTTAGGTCACTGAACGTTCATCTCATTAAAATGAACTGGAACAAGTTTTTACCTTTAGTAAGAACTGGTGGAAGACACGAATGCACATAAGATTTAGCCATTTGATCACAAGCCGAATCTACTGGAGCGTGAGTTAATAGTTTAGACATTAGAGTCTCGATTTCACGCAGAAATTTCTTCCTTTCTGGGCAATCCTGAAAAAAAATATAAGCAGTTCTTTCGTAAACTCGACAAATCTGACAGGAATTTAGGAAATGAAATGGTTTTTCCGCTATAATATTATTTAGATATATTGTTCTTACTACCACATAAGGCAGGATCTAATCATGATGAAAAATTTTTCTATAGTTTTTATACTCACTGATTCGCTGTGAACGATACCCATGTAACGCATGTAATCACGAGGCAACGACTTGCGAAACTCAACATCCTCGGTGAACGCTGTTTGTAATGCCAGTGGAAAAAGCTGTAAAACCATCAAAATAAGTCAAATGTATAGAGAATACAAGGGAAATTACGCATTCAAATTAGAATAAAGATTATTTTAAATATTCAGTTTTTTTTCTCCAACCAGAGTTTGATGTAATGAGGTTCCACCGTGTACGTCAAAGTGTAATATAATTTTTCTTCATTTATCTTCTTTTTAACATTAAACTTTTATACATTTTCATACAGCATCAAATAATTTGCGAAAAGGGGAAAGTACGATGGACAAGCCAGGAGGCTGTACTCGAGTAGAGGCCCATTGCTCCAATGAAAATACATGTACATAACATCAAAAATACATTTTGAAGTTGAGGTTTCACACAGTAATCAGTGCGATATCATAGGGGATTTATAGACCCAGTAGATGTACAGTCCTGGTAGCCATCTTTTTCGAAATGGGATACTGGCAAGGTTACTGAGGTTACTAAGCGAGGATTCGGCGATAATCCGCAAGGGCCGCTAGTGGCACTGGGTTACAGCGCTTCAATTTCTTCTACATTTCAATTTCAATAAGCTAATCAATTTTCAGTGAAATCAATATCATATAATGAGTGATAAATGGAAGCTTATATCTATCTGATGACCTGTTTGGACATTTTCGGATTTCGAAGCCTAAAAAGAATGTACAAATTTCATCGAAAATGAACTGATTTTTACTACTACGAATAACTAGTGTTTTGTTGCGCCATCTGCTGTAGCAGCCCGCTGTTGCCGATATCCCATTCCTAATCTATGAAGTCGAGAGTTGCGAAAATCTTCTCAAATTTTTCTAAGATGTAGCCTTCATCGGCTTACCTTTTCTAACAGATCACCCCATGTGTTTTGTTGACAAGTCGATAGAGTTACGTGGAGGGAATGCGAGTCTTCAGGGGTGTCCGCTTGATGAATAAACCCACGAGGAAAATACAATAAATCACCGGCCTCTAAAACGATATCTAAAATCGGATCCCCTATTTCTTCTTGCGTAAAATTTTCGCTCGAATACCGTGGCAAGACCTCGTTTTCAGTCCTGCAAACATAAATATGGGTTAAATGCAAACTTAAACAACTAAAAACAACAAGCCTGTAAGCTATCAAATAAGCCTTGCAAATATCAAAATACATGTCATTTTCATCATGTCTAATGACCTTGCAACAGATTTTGTACTCATTCATTGCTGCCAGACTTCCGAGACAAATCAAGGACATTTCAGGTAACATAAAACGAATTTTTCCAGGCCATAATTTCAGGACAAAACAGTACCAGGTATTCCATAGACTTTCCAGGAATGCTTGCCGATGATCGTCAATTCATGGCCATATGTCATTTACATACGCCAACTTTCAATTTCCAGGACAAGGATAAGGACAATTCCAGGACAAACTCGAACATTTCTCAAAAGTAAGGACATTCCAGTACTGATAATTAATTGGCAGATTTCCAAGGATTTCAAGAAGGATGACCCAGTTTCAGAACAAAGCCATCATTTTTTACAAGAATTGAATACCGGTAACGATACGCAAGAAATCCTACAATAATTCTAGCAAAAGACGAAAAGTTCTGACAGCCGAAACATCGCTCCAAATATACTCGTTCATTCAAGAACTTTCCACCTTTTGCTGAAATGATTGTGTGTGGGATTTCTAAGGTACCCAGTATTCATCTACACTGATATTGTGTACTTGACCGGTAACAATGGATGCAAGAAAACATGAATTCAATATACAGTAATATTGAATTCATGTATTATTCTGCAATGAGCTTTCGGAAAAAACTTTACACCACAATGCATCAGATTACAGAAACCAGAGATTACCTAGGATTGTAGAGTCTCCAATGTTTCTTGCCTTCGAGTTGTATCACAAATGCCTCAATGTCGTCATAATGCGGGGCAAATCCTTGAGACCCCGGAGGTGTCAGATATCTGTATAGGAAGAATAATCGTATTTTATTCATCTCAAATAACCGTTCTAAATACTGCAACAATGAGTTTTTCTTTAATCAAACCCAGGACATATTAAACCCTGTTTAGATATCTTAATCGCATTGCAACATCGGAGCAAAGATACATACCGTATTTTTGATCAGACCACATAACAATCTTTCGCATGACGGTTTTTTGAGGACTTGTACACACTAGTGTATCAGTCAATTTATTCAACTGTGTTCTCCACACATAAAGTGATCATCATTAATGTCTAGGCTTTACTTACATATTTGCTCCGACACCGCTGCCGAAATATTCTTGTAATACCGACATCTTTTTCCATAAACCGTTGTGGAACGTGTGAGGGTTCAGGAAGCGAACCGAACAACCATTCTGAAAACAAAGTAAACATATCATCGCAGATTTCCCTACTGATATTGCAATTACTGTAACGTGTGAGGGTTCAGGAAGCGAACTGAACAACCATTCTGAAAACAAAGTAAACATATCATCGCAGATTTCCCTACTGATATTGCAATTACTGTAACGTGTGAGGGTTCAGGAAGCGAACCGAAGAACCATTCTGAAAACCGAACAACCATTCTGAAAACGAAGTAAACATATCATCGCAGATTTCCCTACTGATATCGCAATTTATGTAGTTACTTTAGGAGTCTACTAGACTCCTAAATTGGTATACCGTTTAACCATTTCAGCGGTTTTCTAAGTAAATTTTTATCCCTCGCACTACCCAAACTTGGTTTCTAATTTGGCACCAGCATAATAGGGAAAAAACAAATCCCAACTGTACTAATTAAGGCATAGTTTACTGAACAACTAAAAAATTCAAGACAAAAAATTCGAATTGCCCATTTCTCAAAATTGAAGGATTTTAAAGAAGCTTCAGACATTTTGTTCAAATCAAGAAATTAAGTTTCAACCACCCTTTAAAGCATTTTCCATTTAGAAGGCATTTACTTCTAAGGAATCGAGGAGTCCTAGAGACCCTGAATAAAAACAACAATTGAAACTGGTACACCCCAGTATACAATTAAATCATTTCAAGATTTTTCAACATGAAACCCGACCCGGCTTACTGCCTTTCACCCAAAACTACGTAGGAGTCAGCAGAGTTACCACTACCTACCGGTAAGGAGACAATGATCGTCGATAAACTATTACTGTTACACAATGCTTGTAGGCCACTGGGGTGGTGTACAAAGCAAAAATCAATATGGTTCCAATCCTGGGGAAACATCCATACAACTTACCTGATAATAATCCCATACTACGGACGGATAAGCTCGACCAGACGGGTTGTGAGTTTCACGTTGTCCATTCTCGTATGTTGTGATATCCAGATTCACACCAAACAGTATTTCTTTCTAACAAATTAAGAACAAGGCAAACTTAGGCAAAAAAGAATAGGAAGGGAAATCATTAACGTTGATAGATAAGGCAGAGAAAATAGGTCTTCAGCTTTCCAATATTCAAAGAACAGTGTACGAAAGACTTTCAAAATTGGGGATATAGAAGGAGAGTAATGGTACTGGACCCAGTTTCACTGTTGAGGGTTAAGTTTGTCCTTTCTCTTAACTTTTCGATCAACAGGGTCCCGTCAAACTTATTCGTCCCGACACCTATCAGGACAACATGCCCCTGGACAATTGCCATGACAATCCTGGCACCCAACTGTTGCATTATAAAACACCCAACTATAGCACAATAAAACATGATAATCAAGAAATCTGTTTCAAAGATATCTATCAAACCATTTACCACCAGCACGTGCTTTTAGTTTCCTTATTTACCTCTCGAAGTAACTTGTCGAGGAAGTCTGTGCTGAACCATCCACTATTATACTCGGGTGTATGTCGTTTCACTAGTAGAGGTTTTCGCTGCCACAAATCACTGCAACAAATGCATACCGATCTTAGCTTAATATGACACAATCAAAGCCACCTGACTTGGTTTTACAGTACTTATATTTCTGACCAAAATTTATTGAAAGATTTCCAGTGTTGTTTTAATTGAATGCACGAACCTTAAGAATTTTTTGGGCTTTACAGGATGTATCAATGCTTTGAACATTTTGTCAGCTTCTATTCTGCTGTCGAACATATAATCGGCATCGCTTTCGTCATCGACATCATCATTACTAGAATTGGACATTGCTGGCATTGCGCGAAGCGAGGTGTCCTATATTCATAGTCAGAGAAATGGAAAAGTGTGCACAAATGAATTATCTCAACGATATAACAAATATGGTGGTGAATTATATACCAGCAGCCTGTCAGCTGACAGCTCTGCTGTGCTTGGTTAAATTCATTATTCAATGGCCAGAAGTTAGTTTAAGCAGACTTCTATGAACTAAATTTCTTCACGATCTTATCACAAACATTAATTGTGACAAGTCTCATACAAGGTCAGAAAAGAAATCTAGTTCAAATCACAACATTTACATTCACATTTTCGTGATTTGGATTTGATGATAATAACAATTTAATTTCTATAGCAACTTTTTGTGTTATCATGTTCAATGAGACGCAGGTAGAGATTTCCAAGTCTGAATGTGGTAACTAAATAGGAACGGCCATCAAACAGTTCGAGTCAATAGCTAAGAGATGCCACACAAGGTCACGCGAGCTAGATCGAAGAGCATGGGCTAATATACGGCGTAATGACATCACAAAGGTACTGCGGCGCAAGTCCTTCGACACAGATTTAGACATGAAATTATCGTTATTTCACCAAACACAGATGAATTATTTCGACAAAACAATGTATAGACCTAAAAACAAATTGCTACGTACGTCTAGAGTGTGATCATCTGATAGTGTAGTATTGTCGTATTTTTGTCGTTTAGCCGATGATAACGTAGGCGAGGCACCGTTTTTACGCTTTTTACTACGACTTTCTGGCGTTTTGCGGCTCATCACGGACGATGGCGTTTTCTGTTTCGGCGTTGTTTTCTTCTCGCTTTTCGGCGTATGATGATTAGGCGTTTTCTGTTGTTTTTTCGTGCTTTTCTTACCGCCCGAAGCAAGAACGGCAGTCGGAGAGGCTGTTTCTTTCGGACTCGACGTTCTTGGCGTTTGCGGCGATGTTTCCGTTTTCGGCGAAGAGACGGTAGGCGAATTCACCGAACATACCGACGGGCGTTGCACGACTGGTTCGACTGGAGCGATGGGCTTAACGACTTTAGGCGAGACGAAATTTTTCAGGTTTTTCAAACCGGGAGACAGTGCTTTCTTGAATAAATCGACGGCCGGTTCATCTTTGGTCTTTTTAAAATCTGAAATATCGTAAAAGGAAAAAAGAACGGTGTCCTTAGAACTAGTAAAATATATCTTCTCCATCCCGGAGCAGTTGGGTATGTTTTGTGGCGTAATGGACCTAGTCCCTCAGTTTCGGTAAAAATCATTAAGATCAGACTCTCTTAGTGTTAGAAAAAATCACAATTGAACTCAACATTAACCAACGTGGAACCGGGTTCTGTACGTGGTCCCATATTGCCCGAAGAGAAGAAAATTTATCAAAACAGTATTCTTCATTCATTATTTTTGTTATCTATGGACATGTGGCTTACCAGTTGGTTTTGGGGGTAACCCAGACACCGTATTCGGACTTTCTTTCGATTTCAATGCAGTTAATTTGACGGACGCCTCAAGTTTGAGCGGGCTATCCATAGTGCTCGTCATGAATCGCGCAGCTTTCATTCGCAATTTCTGGAGAACAATGAAAGAGTTTCAACTCGAACTTAACCACAGTGGTAAGGAAAGCTTTAGCCTGCTAAGCCTACAATCAGTTTGCTAAATATCAAAAGGCTAGCGGGCTATGATTAACAATCCCACAATTGATGACATTATATCTACATTTAACGGTTTCTAGATTAATCTAAATCTCATCATCAGAAAAATGGTAATGCGGTAATGTTATTAATATTTCTTCGACAACAATATCTAAGTCAACTTCGAAAACCGTAAGGCGGAATCCAACACTTGACACACTACCTGCGTCTTTTTGAATTCAAGGTCCGTCTTTTTCTTTCTGATACTGTCTCTGATGACATCTTTCAGTTTGCTTGCGCTCGAAATCTTTTCCTTCGGCTGATCTTTTAAGCTTCCCGGTGTCGGCGGGTTGTTTTCGTGGTTCTGAGACTGAAACGATGAAAAGAATAAATTCAAATATTCCAGTTACGCAAAAAAATTCTAAGCTTTTATTTGTGAAAAGTAATTGATTTGATTCCCGAGACTTCCTTCACCCAGTCCTGGAAGTGCCAAGTGGTTGTATCCACTGTGCTATCTTCAGGACAGATCCTAGTGTAGCCAACCACCCAGTAAATTACTTTAGATATGTGTAACTTTTGCTGACCAGATATCAGACATTAAATAGGTTCTCGTCACACAGACCTTCCTGATAATTAAAATATGCAAAAAGGAGAATAAGTGGACATTATGACAAAGGTTAAAGTGGCTGATTAAGTTGTGACCAAGACACAGCAGTTGAGTTCCACCAGCACGCAGTCAGTGGTGACTGTGCGTGATGACGACGACAGCTGCCAGTCTCACCACACCTGAGCCCGAGGCGTTGCATTGTTCGTATCTTAGACTTAGGCTAAAAGAAGTATTAGGTTTTTTTGATTCGTTAAATTCTAAACACATACTTTAAATCGAAAGTCTAAAATACTTTAAATTACAATATCCAACAATACCAACTAATTAGGCTATACTGAACAATAAAGTCAAAGAATTGAATTGATTGGAGAGAAACCAGGAAGTGTGTTTAAATAAAGTACATTCTCTTCAGAAAATACCAAGGGAACACGGGGAAAATAAACTAAATACTTAAATAATAAATAGGTTTTACTGGGTTTGTAGTTTTTATCCCGTTTAAATTCGAATTTAGTACCTTTTTCGACTTGAAAACGGCAAAAGCCGAAACTTTCTTGCCAGACCGCATCATTTCAAAATAAAATATGGGTCACGTCCATACCCAAACTCTAAAGCGAACTGACGAAATAAAATGTCCGCTATAATGTTATATTGCCAGGTGATTTTACTTTAAACTAAAATCATAAAAATTAAATTAGTTTGAATATTAGTAGATTGTGTTCATTATTAGTGTAACTTATGATTGAAATAGGGATTTATAAAATGTAGTTTCGGCAATAACTTTTCCAATTTCTATCGGGCCGGGTCTATGTCCGGTACGCGGCTTGGGGTTGGATTAATTCCAGCCGTCAGAACCCGTGGAAATTGGGTTCGAATCCATATTAAGATTGTTGCTATTATCAAAGCTGCATCCTTTACCTAAATTGAAGTTATCACGATATATCCTTGTTTAAAACCTATATATACCAAACAATACGAAAGAATACTGAAAATACGGATGAAAATCCCATTTCTCGTCATCGATGGAAAGAAACTATTTGATAAGAATGGATTCAGTGATGCAGTGTTACTCAGCACTGGTCTGCTGACTGACCATCTGGTTCCTCAAGTGCCAAAATTTGATTCCGCATTGTACAATAAGAAAAAACTACAAACATTTTTTATTGATAACTTGAGCACCTTTTTTTATTTTACAATATAAGCACCATATAATTATGTAACAATAATAATGATCATTTTATCAAAATTTCAAAATCAAAAATGGAATGTATCATAATGATAAACTTTAATGGATATCACATCAGAAAATTGACTTAAAAATAATCTCATTGTTATCATTGTAAACGCATTTATAAAAGCTATGCATCAGTAAGCTTATAAAAACATGGCTCTGCGAATATGTAATACAGTAGAGTCCCCTTTACTCAGTTTATTCGGGACCATAAATATTTCAATGATTCAGGGATTAGGGAAATTTTGCAGAATTCCTCACCGAGTTAACCGGTACAGTGTAAGGAGTCTACCATTACTTAGGTAACAAGACATTGGGAACGAAATTGCGCATGATATATTTCTATAGCGAAATTATAATTCGGTCCTTTCTTGAGTTTTGTGTCTCCGTCTGCCTCGAATATGCATCGCACTTCCGCAATCAAACTTCATCGGAATGTATCCATCAGCGTTCGCGCTGACAACAACTGCTATGTCGTCTAAAAGGTGAAATAATTACATCATAATCTTTTTACAAATAAATGTATCATTATGATATCAGATTTGTCAATCAATGATAAATTTAATCGGGAATAGATAAGGCAAATTTCAAGGATATAAGGAGTATTAAAGAAACAAGTCTTAAGTTTTAGGGATGCCGATTCGTTTGACAATACCATGAAAGATGGAACAATCAGGAACAATTAAAGGCCATCTTCTGGGAACTGAAGAAAAAAACATTTGACGTGCCATGCTCACCTATGATCAGTTCTAGGGACACTAGGCCGAATGCTTCCAGCACAGCCTCAAACTTCAATCTTCCGTTATCCAATAAAAATGTTTTCTGTATCGACTCTTCATCTATTTCAGAAGTGTACATAAGATACGCCAACTCTGTAAATGTTTCGAAAACATCGATAAATCAAGCAATCTGGAACCATTCCCTCTCCGACATTCAACATTCACATTCAGTCTGGGTCACCGATCAAAAGAATGGCAATAAATTTCTAATACAGGTATCTGTTTGGTAATTGTTATCCATTTCAGTTCATTTTCAATGAGAATAATTTTCACTAATGAAGTACTGAACATATTCAATGGATATTCAATATCAATTTTGGATCAAAAATTGGATCTACCCAATATTTACGGTTAGCTGATAAAACTTACCAATTTCATCAATAGTAGGATATTGATAGTTTTGAACGACAGATATTTCAGATAACGATCTGTATGATAAAGAGAAGGTATTTCAAACTGTTGTGACAATTAACATGAATATCACAATGAATGTTAACATCTACTGGTAGTTCTACACTTACGTGGATAAAGTATCCATCTGCTTGCTCAAACGTTCCAACAACAAAGCCTGAATTAGCATGAATAAATTAAATTAAATTGTCAGACGCAAAATTCAAACATATTAAGCTACCTAAGTAGCAGTATCATATTTACTGGTACTTTATACTGTAGGTGCAAATCAATTGAAAATGCCACGCAGGATTGAAAAGGAAATTCTAAATTCTATTTCTGGGGTATCCTATCAGTATGTCCCTATTTTGAACTCTTTAGATTTTCAATCTTTTAGATTCGTGGTAAATTTTCTTCATTAGCTTACCTGTTGTTTGACTTCACATTCAATGGCTGATATCTCTGAAACGTATTCATCATTCGCCGCAGTGGCGACATCAGTTGTCATTGCAACCTTCGATTCATCCCGTCGATCTTCCAGAATAGATTGACTTTCAGCAGTAGCGGATGCGGAAGGGACAGAAGCTCCATCTTCTTCTAACTCGTCCTGTACATCATCTATGACTTCGCTAGATGTATAAGCAACATCTTCATGCACCATATTATGTATATTTTCAGTGGATTTCGCTTTGTGTTTTTTGTGATGTTTTTTCTTCTTCTTTGTTGCCTTTTCTTTACTACTAGAAACATTTGGATTATCTTCAACGGCCAAATCTGGAAAATAACCATATACCTGTTGGTAAAAACAGAGGTGGCCACTTTTATTTGACTTTCCCTGATATGCACGTTTTTTCCAATCAATCAACACAGTCAAATATATTAGGCATAGAAGGAAAGTGTTTGATTTTACACAAGATGTAGCATCTTAACAAATTTCCCAGATGTTAAGCTTTTTTTTTACAAAAATTCCCTGACTTTTCCCTGATTTCTGGGTAAGTGGTCACCCTGAAAAATACATTGTTCTCAAATATGAGCGCTGCACTAGACAATCCTCCCTATTCAGAACCAGTCAATTCAAAATCAGAAAGCACTTATGAATTCTACAAGGATTTTGGCAAAACTTGGTGGTTTATTCAGAAAGAGCGGCGTATTCCTAATCATAAATTTAAGTTTTAATTTCTTACCAGGGTGAACAGGTGTTTCTTCAGACTCGAGTTTCGCGATATTTTCTTGGACCTGGTCTAGAATATTGGGCAAAGAATTTGATCGACTGCTCATCGTGATGCTTCCACTTTGCGACGGACTGCCAACAGATAATTCGTCTTCGATGGATATCCGCTTTTTATCCGAGGGAATTGGAACTAAGATTTCTTCGTCTAAGGAATACAATTCCTGGCGGAAAACAGCCGCCTGCTCGGCAAAGCTTACGGTCTCAACCTCTAATTCGACGTTTTCATCTTGGTTCTTGGACAGATCGATGATCTTCGGTCCCTTTGAAGAGGATCGGTTGAAGAATGGACGGAATAGCTTATCAAAATGCCCGCTTTCCTTTGCATCGACTTTCGGTGACTTTGGACTCTTCGCAGCCTTCACCGATTTGAGGTCTTTGAACTTTGGCGAATCTGATTTCTTATCTTTATGTTTCTTTTTAACGGCATCAGTTATGGAAGCATCGTTCAACAGTACAGCAGGAACAGAATGTGACTTCGGTCGCATGCTGGTTTCTAAAATGAAATCCAATTCAAAAGTGCAAGGAAACATGCAAGGGAAAACAAATCAAGTGGCAGTTTGATAAGTTACCTAGTCAAAATGAAAAAAAACCTTGTTTTACGGCTAAAAACATTGATACCTTGTTTCTCATTTCTGCTGTGCTTAAAGTTGACCCGGCCGCTTATCTACCCTGTACATTACTTTTTTCAAATCATGATCAAGCTAACCATAACAGACCCGACAGTTATAGAAATGTCTGAGTATAAATTTTATTGCAGGTTTTTAAAATGTCCTGGCTGACTAGGAGTAACAAGGTAGCATTCTATTTCAGCCTAATATACATAAGTTTAATGGACGGTGGACAATACATTATGGTCAATAGTGATATACATTGTTACATGATTACAAGTTCAACAGTTATTGGTAAATAGCAATTTCAATTCCCTGAGGCGACTTAATCAATATTTACCTAGTGGGCCAGAATAAACCTGTAATTCAAGTTTATACTCCCTTTCTAGGGATGACGACAGGAATGCAGAATCATCATCATCTATACGACCGACCATCACACCGATCTGGCTGAGAGACTTCGATAACCAATGGAATGTTCCCAAACCTTTCGCACGCTCGTTTGGCTCCAGTTCCTGAAAGTACATCGAATTCAAGTAAATAAAATTCGAACCAGAATCAAAGGATGCTCGGGCAAGCAAATCAGAACCTCTCGTCACCTGATATTCCCTGTTATGCAAATGGTCAATCTATTATTCAAAATGATGATATACCTGGAAGGTCATATTTTCATTCATTCGATATCTTTAGTGAGATATAGCAAGTTTCTTTACAGGTTTTTGCTAAATTATCTAACTCAGGCATTTGATCATTTGCTTAGCATTATAATGTGCCTGTTGTCCCATAAATTCCCAAAAAAACGATACAATGGGAAGATCTAATCAGTCACCATCAACAATTTAGGTTAATGTATGTTATTATATGACAATTGGATTATAAGGGATTTCAAGGAGGCATTCACTTTTCTTAGGGATCAATAGAGGTTAAGTATGCTTACGATAACTCCAATATTCACTAGATTGTCTGCTTGTCGACAGTCATACATATAAATCTGCGTATGGCTGTTACCGCTCACTACAACCGTTACCGTAGGCGCGTGAAAATGCAACAGGTTGGGAACGAGTAAATTTGGTACGGCGACGTTAGCCACTTTGTCCATGTATGGAACAGTATCGACGACGATCAACTGTGATGTTTGAACCTCATTTTCCTACATAAAAGACATCTATTATCATCATAAGACATCGAAATTATCAATACAAACATTCATAATCTCCTGGGAAGTTCACATACAGCAAATGACGATGATTGTCACTATTTCGATTGGATTTCTGGAAGAATCGATTACTTCATACTGTAGTAGCTTATATTCATTTTTCAGAGATATACTAGTAGTGCGTCTCATACCAGGGACCCTGTCCCACTGATTTGGAGATTCAAGATAAAATGGTTGTCCGAATGTATGAATTTCGACCCAAGAGGAGTTGAACTAATTCATTACTGTGGTCGTGTAACTGGGTTTAGCATTATACAGCACAATGAAAATGCAAATTACGGATACACTCTTCGTATCGATAATCATTAGCTTACGTAATTGATTGAACAGAATAAAATCATACTTTTGGTCTGATATCTAAGTTCAGCAGCTTGTGAGTGAGGGAAGTTTCGGTTTCTAATCTCGGTCGGATAACATCTTCGTCGACGCTATCTTCCACTTCAGCAGCTGCATTTTGATCAGGGCCAGTTACATTGTTATTGTCCTTGTCAGGATTTTCTACATCGTTGTCATCATCATAATCGATATCTATAAGATGATCACAAAATCGTCGTTCACATACCATTCAATCCAATATACAGATGAAACGATACGATATGATTAGTGCTTATTAGTACGTATACGTACATGAGTTTTCAAAATCAATCTAAGATATCAACATACAAATTAAGCTCGATTCACTGAATATAGCTACCATACAGTGTACATGTATATGTTTTATGTATTGTCAATGTGCAAGAGCTGATAGAATCATATGACTAATATAAATACACAAATCTGAACGATTTTGAAGTTCACTTCCTTTTAATTGATCTATTTGAATCGGTTACACATTGTGAAATATTTCGTCAGTGAAATATATTTCTCTACCAACCTGGCGTCTCAAACAGGTCATCATCTAATAAAGCATCCAGTGGCATTTCTGCGGAAAAGACGAGCTGACCATTGTTCAATGGCGTAACGCAACAAAGATCGCCATCTAAACTAAAATGTAAACCTCAATTGATATGAACTTTGAAACTAGGGGTCCAGGGACACCATGTCCATTCGAAAACTGGTCCGCATTGCTCCATGCTCTGACAATTTGAAAATTCAAAGCTCTCTAATGAACATATACCGAAACCATTGACCTTGACCTTGAAATTTGCCAAAATCAAAGAACATGTCATAAGCTACAACCTTGCAATTGATTGTGGTAACAAAATATGCCTACATCCAAATATAAATTGAAATACTACATTAAAAAAACTCAAACTCAATTAAAATCTAACAATAATTTCTCAAATTCTATGCATGAAGTATGAAAATCATGGAATATAGAAACTCTAATGACTAATCAGAGTTCATTTCGATAGCCTACTTGATTCGCCTAATTTTTGGATTGGAAGACCGAAAATTGAGATCAAACTTGAAAATGAACTAATTTTGATCAAGTTCATCTGGTATCTCAGTGGGCACATCTGACGGGAAAGCTGGTATGCCGGCACCCCATTGAACCGGTACTTACTTAGGGACTTTCCAAGCGCTAACTGTATACTCTGATATGTTATTGATATTATTCCACGAGTACTCGACAACCGAATTTCCGACGCCGAGGTACAGTCTGTTTCCATCCGGTGACCAGGTTCCACATGATATTTTCCCACTAAAAACAAAAACAAAGCTTGATGCAGTTAAACCTACTGAATATATGGACCAGTGTTAAGGTAACCTGCATTTCCATCTGGATGCTGACATTATTTAATGTCCACCAAGTCTTGTACTTATTTTAATATAGAATATAATTCATCTGGAGATCACATAAACTGGATGAATTTCATTTTTCTATCAGATTAAAATTGAATACGGAGTTAGCTTCTAGAATCAAATTTTAACTGACCAATAATCAAACCCTATAGTCAAATTACAATAACAGTACTGTACAACGGTTTTGGTATAACCATGTTACTGGAGTATAAAGCAGAAATATAAAACATACAAACCCATCAACTAGAGAAGGCAATTGTAGAGCAAAGCTTGATTTATTCTGCAGGTGGTTGAAGTAGAAGTTACATTGATCTTTCGTCAAAATGCTTAAAACATCGTTCGAAGGATTCCACAGACAACCTAAAATAAATCCCAAAGAGTCGTTTTTTCATAGTGAGATGCTTTTCTACACCTGGGCCCGGTTTTATTAACAGGTATTATCTTTAACCCAGGGGCTAACTCAATTGAAAATGAATTGAGTTAGCTCCCAGGTTAAAGGTAATACCAGTCTATAAAACCAGGCTCAGGTGATCATTAACATGTTCAAATTATTCCACAGGCAAGGTGAAGATCGAAGGGGAAAAATTTAATAATCTTTTTCTAATATCTTATATGATATCATGCTAAGAACAAAGAAAACTATGGGTTCAGGGACACCATGCCCACTTTGTGAAAGGTTTGACAAAATCAAATATTACATAAATATTCATTACTCCTTGGTAAAGAAATACAGTAATCAATGGGCTCGAGACTCACCGCAATCGTAGAACATGTCATGGGCTAGAACTTTGCAATTAATTGTGGTTTCAAAATATGCATAGGTACCAGTATACCATGGATTGAAATAAATATCAAGACTTACCTTGAGCTATCGGTAAGACGGAGATTTTGCGAAGTTGTTTCGACGATAACGCGGAATGAGATCCTTCTATATTCCATATCGAAACGGTATCGCGATGTACAACACACAGAAAACAGTAACCAGATTTACTAATGCTCCAGCAAACGCTTTCGACATAGCTGAAAAACAACCAAATCTTATACTTCCACCATTCTGTCAATCTATAGACCGACTTGATCCGGTTCAGCAAGGTCATCCTGTTTTCAAAATGACTGATTTTCAAGAATACCGGTAGCTTGTCAAAAATATCTGAGTACCCAGTAGCAATCACTTGCATCATTCTCCTTTTATAAAAAAACCTCTATAATTGCTTTAAGCCTAATGTAAAATTGGAAGCAAAAATACAAAATTATTTTCGATGAAGGGATAGACAGTGCAGTGATACCGCTCATCGATACTGTATCAATACTGTAAACTGTTATCAAGAAGTCCCTGTAACCTGTAAATCCACAAAATTATGTGAGTTAGTATTTCATTAGTTAGAGTCATTGCAGATGAACTAATTTCAACTCAAATATAACTCTAATTCACAACTGTAGAACGAATTGGGTCCTGAAGCAGATTTCCCAGAATGGCTTATGAAACACGATTTCTTATAGGCCTTCTGTATTTGTTTTCAAATTTAGGTTCGACTATACAGAAAACTTACTCAAAGTTTCCAAGTTTGATTTGTTTTTCGTTTTCACCAATGCCTTTAGCTAGGTGTTTCACTTGCGTTATGTTTAACTGGCATCCATCTGTCCAGGCTAAACCATGTTTCAAATTAATCGCTGTAGAAAGTAAGAAGACAAGCATTTCACAAAAAGACATGACAATTATGTTCGAAAGATAGCCTTAATTTTCAAATGAGCTCTTTCACTTTATTAGATCTTACTGAAATATATTAGGAAAACACTTTCAATTCTCAGATTTTTCTGCTCAGTGAAATATTTGGTCTAAACACTAATGCATAAGGTGAAGTTTACTGTGTATCTGGGCAAATAAGGGAAGAAAAATTGGCAACTTGCAAGCCAATGGCCCAAGCCTTCTAGAAAAATAGTGGCACTACGCTATATCAAATACATAGGCCAATTTTTCCTGGCCATTTTTTCCTACTATAGAAGTTTGTTGTACATTGCTTAAACGGTTTCAATGTTATCTGATAATCATCCGTGTATTATGGTAGTTTACAACTTCAGGATAAAATGTTCCTGCTTTGAGCCCAATTTGGTGGATGAACGATGCACGATTGCTAATGAATAATTAATTGTTTTTGCCAGTTGAAGATAAATGCGTATCCCTAGTGGAAATTTAATGTTTTCCCCCTGTTTCAATGCCCATATTCAGGTGCCCATGGTGCCTGTGTGACTAAATAAGTTAAAAAGAAAGGAAGAAAAGTCATTTTTTTAACCTACAATTGCTCAAAAAGTTAATGCCATTTTTCTTCAACTTTGCGTAACCAAGTTCCATCTTTTTGATTGTCAGCTCTTTGTTCAAATCTAACTCGCGATCACAAGTCTTTTTGTAACTTGTTAGACATTTCCATACTATGCATTTCACGCCCTGTGTACTTGTGTTTAATTGGGTTTAATTGTCAACTTTTATCTATGGGTATTCCCCAATGACGTAATGAAGTAATTTCCTTAGTTCAATGCTTGTTAAGAACTAACCGGAGCTGTCCTCATTGGTGGGACACATAACCAAAGGCATATTGTTTACTTGAAACAGTTAACGAATGCACATTTTCTAGAATAACATACATTGAATAGAAATTAACAAACAAACGAGCCACTGTTACAAAGAAAAACTGAATTATACGTCGAAAAACGAGACCAGGATGTGGCGCCATCTATCTGATGACTACTTCCGGGTTCTGACAGAAATGTTTTTTTTCACGAAAGGTTTTCGCCGATTCTAAACTATTTTGACACTAAGAAGATGCACCAGTAAATTCTTGTATCCGCTGCCAAATGGAAACGGATTTTATGATGTTTTTATTTGATGAAATATGGAACATTTGAATAGAAATTACGTTGCGTGGAAAAAATGTGCCGTGTGCACCCCTCCACCGCTGGGTCCGAACTCCTCGATTACCACCACGTCCCACAATCACTATTCGCCGCGACAACATTTGTCATTCAAATCGCCGAGGGAGTTCACCCAACATCTACGCGACTTTCATTGTAAGAAAGAGGGTGGGTCGTTTGTATGTCGGTACGGCACGCACGGGGTATGTCCGTCGTTGCCGGTAGAGGGCGTCAGCGATCGTGATTATGAAGATCATGTAGCGCGGGATCATGTTGCGGGGGATAGCGGTGAGTTTTTCATTAATGAATGTTTTCGAATGGACCAAATTTTCAGTTGTAAATATGATATCCCACATAGGCCTATATATCAACCATATTAGTACATTAGCTACAGCACAGGGTTAGGTTTCACAAAAAGGTTTAACTCTTAAATCGGTTTAATTTCTTCGTTAATTCAGTTTATCTTAAATCGATTTAGGTCTGAATCATTTTTGTGAAACTGGGCCCAGCACATTACTAATTATGTAATCAACTGGTGTATACTATGAGACAGTTGCCTGCTATCATGGAGTTCATTTAATTGTTTGTGTATAGAGGATAGCATTGCATAATTTAGGTAGTGTAAGGGATAAAAATTTGTTTACTTTTATTCGTTGCTAAGCTTGTCCCTATGACTCCTTGATTCCTTAAAAATTCCTTCTAAACAGAAAATGCTTTAAATCAGGACAGTTGGGTCCAGAATTTTTTTAACCTGATTAGGCGGTTACCAAATCAGAAACCATGTTTAGGTAGTGTAAAGGATAAAAATTTGTTGCTAAGCTTGTCCCTATGACTCCTTGATTCTCTAAAAATTCCTTCTAAACAGAAAATGCCTTAAATCAGTACAGTTGGGTCCAGAATGTTTTTTTACCTGATTAGGCAGTTACCAAAGTAGAAACCATGTTTAGGTAGTGTAAAGGATAAAATTTGTTTACAAAAACCTTTTGTCCAATTGAGTTCGAATAGAATGCAATGTTTCAACTTTGACGTAAATGCTTGTAGGAAGCCGATCATCGGGAAGTCGTAGTCCGACTCCGCCCGTCAGACCGTCGCAGCCTAATATCGTCGAAGACCAACACAAATGGACAGTGTTCAACGCTCAAGTGAACTTGCCGGCCGTGTTGAACGATCCGCGTCTGGCGAAACGAGAGACCGACTTCTTTTCGAAAACGTGGGGTGAATCGTTCGAGAGAACGAGTATATCTTCAAGTCCATTTCTACCGAAAATCAACAAGCAAACCTTCGATAAATATCTACAGAAAATCGGACCGGTGAGTTATCGTAAATTTACATGGTCTAGGCATCATTGATGATAATTCAATATGATTACTCGATGGTCTACCCTATTCCAGCTTTGTAGTTTTGTGAATTCCGATTTCACTGAAGTAATATTTTCTCGACAACCTTGCAGCTGGGTTTGTCCCAGTACAGTTCTGAGGTCCTGATAAATTAGAACGCTTATATCCAATCTCCATTATTATTTTCAGCGCTATAAAAGACATGTGAAATCTCTATCCTCCGACGATAATCTCGGAGAACGAAGGGAAAGCCTCGATGCTTTTCCTATGTTGCATGGAAAAATACTTGGTTAGTATCGAAGTTATGCTTGTATAAAAGTGCTTGGCTTGTTTTTAGTCTCAATACTTATACAAGTAAACCCAGGGATAATTCGTAAAGCTAATGGTTTAGTTTAATAGAGAAACACAAGAAATACAAAAGATTTTAAATGGAAAAGTCCAATACTGGAAATTTACTCGATATCATCTTGCAGAATTATTAAACTGAAAGCACGCAAGTTTTGGCTGTTGACTAACTGCCAACATCTGGTGCAATTATTAAGATGATGGCTGTTAGTCAAAAATCAAAACATGTTTTCACTTACGGTAGATATAAACTCTCGTGTGGGACTTTTTTATTTGACTGAAAACAAATAATAGATAAAAACCGATGATATCAGGACAATTTCTCCCTCCCAGATAAAATGATGATTTTTTTTTAGCATGTCCCTTTTTGAACATGAATTTTGCGAAGCTAGGCCTCACAGAGATCGATAAACTTAATCAAGAATAAATCACGGAAATATTGCATTTCGTTCATTTACAGATAAATCAAAGTCAGATTTGGATCAAGTTCCAAAAGTAAGTGTAGACGAACGCAATGCATGCGAAATGTAAATCTTGGAATTTCTATTTGAAATCTCAATTTCAAATGCGTGCCCTGATAATGCATTCTGTCCTCTTGGCAATGATTGTGATATCATATTGTATTTTTTTCTGCAAGATTTTCCTGCAACAGTCATTTTCCTTGGAAAATATGGATACGTTCAACACCGTATTTCCGTGGTCTCAAATAGAATCTAGTCGACCAAACTCTTCTAAACCTCGTCAATCTTCTAAACTGCTTCAAGAAAAGGTAAGTGTATTATCGCAGATAAGAATTTCTTTGATCAGTTATGCATTTGATGAAGCCGTAAAAAGTTCTTTTATTATTTTTTATACAGCTTAGTCATTATCTGGATATCATCGAGGTTCAGATAGCGCGACAAATATCTATGCGGTCAGACGCTTTTTTCCATGCCATGACGTCGCAAGACAAGCTAAATGACCATATGTTTCAAACGTGTGCTGCCATTAAATGCCTTCGGTAAGAATGTCATGTAAAGAAACAGGGCATGCTCTTCCAGATTTGAAATAGAAACAACCACTCTGCTGGTAGTCAAATAACTCGGCTTAAACTTAGATTTTATTCCATTAATTTAAGTCTGAGTTCGAAATAACTTAAACCGGTAACATTGAATCAAATAACAGGGCCAGTCGTGCATTCAAGGGTTAGCTTTTATGATCATTTCTGGACTAACGTCACAACTCTTCAACTGCGCTCAAGTCATCAATTCGAGAAAGCAAATACATTGAAGAATCTGGACGCATTATAGATTCATCTTTTTTTGTGAATTTTTGTCGAACGTTGATGTGGAGTTGTCTTTTGTTCTTTTTTCCAGGGACAAGATTCATACTTTAGATGCTAAACTGGTGAAAGGTCCGCTTGAGATTATGAAACGAGGAATTACACGATCGAACTACGTTAGATTAAACAATAAGGTGAACATTTTAATACTCACTGTTATATAGTGATATGCACTATGGGTATGAAATAGCTCCCTGTTTCTGGTTCTGCCACCATGCCCTCTGATTGTAGTCCAAGCTCGCTTAATTCATCGTCATTTGGTGACAGTTTTTATGTTGATAATTTATTCAAATGAAAACTTACACTTACTCAATTTTGAAATACGAATTGGGAAATTATGGACTGAAGCATTGTTACAACTCACTTGATGACGGCCTAACAAAGTTTGACTGTATATTAATTCTTACCTTGTAGTTGAAGTTGATGTCAACAGTACATCAGACACAGCCCACAATTCAGATGTTGCTGGCCACGAATGAGTTTGTAGGTGCCTTAGATTTGATATCAACCACGCAAGAAGTACTAACACAGGAACTGGCGGGTGTTACGTGCTTCAGGTAAGCGCTTGAGTGAAAAAATCTACTTTTACATTGAAACCCGCTTAATCTGGATTTTGGTCTAATCCAGACATTATTTGCAGTCCATTCGTTCATTAATATACAAGAAAATTACTATTTATCTGGGTTTCCTGTAAACCGGATGAATTTGTTGGTCCCAAATTATGTGATTTAAGCGGGTTCTACAGTATTTGTGATTTACGGTTGTGATCACGATTATCTAGATGTCTACTTAAGGAATGATGTGAAAAAACTGTCTGTATTTGGTCTTAGACTTAGAGAGTTATAGGCTGGGGGTAAACATACCAATTTGATGGAACATTTCAGACACCTCGGTTCCCAATTAGCTGAGATGGAGAAATTGATCGAGAAAATGATGCACGAAGATTTCGTTCGGTTTGTCTCATCCGATCTGAATCGAGTCGTTGAGGAAGGCACCAGTATCATGGATCAAGTAAGACTTATACGTTCGAAAATGTGCTAGGATATATCAGAACTAAATAGGAGTTCGGCAAACAGCTTATCGCTGCGATTGGCAAATCTTTTACAAATCGATATTATTTTACTGTTATACCGGTGGATATGTTGTCTTTCAGGATCGATTAGTGTGTATACTGCTGGGTTTATTGCGTCAACACCGTTCCCAGTTCATCGAAATATACAGAGATGAAGCGTACACGACTCTGAAAGCGGTTCTCAAACAGGTAGCAATGATATGGAAGCGTTGAATCAATTATTAGTCATGTTTGTATCTTCGATCAAAATGCTTGCACATAATAGCGCATTTTTAGTTTACTTCCCCTTCGATTTTTAGACTGTTATCATGGCTGTCTCAGAAGCAGATGATGTTGATACAGAAGGCAATGTGGGAAGGTAAGTTCATAAAAGCATCTTTAAAAATTTCAAGGATTTTATTAAGGTTTCTATGATTTAATTGCCAGTATCAATTGTATTGGCAAAAAACCAACATTGGTACGAATGCTTTTTAAAGAATTGTGCATTAGAGACGAACAAATTTATGACTTCTGTGATAATGATGATTTGTCATATACTTTGTAGTTTGGCAGATCAGATGAGACTTCTGAACTACGCTTTATGGATGGAACTGTTAGATCAAGTTTTCAAGAATTTGCTAGTTATTATAAATCGAGCAAAGGTATGTTACTAGCTTTGCGCGTAAGAAATATCCAATGATAAAACACAATTTTTTATGTGTAAAGAGTATATGAATAAATCTGTAACGACTCCGAAAGGATATGGTGGAATAGTCATGTCTGCTATAACTTGTCATGTATGGGATTAACAGTTTAATTCTGATATATCTGGCACCGTATGTCATATTAATCCTATCAATAATTTCAGTCATTCTATAAAGTTGTACTGGAAGTGATTAATATGTCCTCTGCTAATTCCAAATCGGAGACCTTCAGTCAACATAGTGATAGTGACGACGAACAAAAAAGCATCTGCTTAAACGTGTAAGTATATGAATCCAATCCCACTTATTCGGTGACATCTTGATGTAATTTTGGGCAGGGGCAGTGAGGGAGGTAAAAAATGTAGCCGTGGCCATTCGTGCTATTAAAGGAAAATGCCCCTCTCCCAACTATTGCTGTAGACACTGAATGGAAATTTGTCATTTTCTTTCTTTCCCTACATATTATACTTGCATAACTGTGTACGTACTTCACATAGTAGATTGAATTAGCATAACCAAATGAACCCGAAGCTAACCTGAGAGTAGTAAGGGCAGTTCCAGGGCATTTTCAGACAGTATTTGATGGACATTTTCACATTCAAAGGGAACCTGTAAATGATACATGATCCATCTCTCGCAAGTTCCAACAGTGCGAAGCAGAAAATTCGAAAAATTTCATTCCAATTTGGTGCATTCTGCTGATGTTCGGAGGGGCACCACAAAAGATTCGATCATATTTGAAAATAAAGAAAATACAGTCTGAATCCACCCCTGAGTCGGAATCTACAACTATTTCGCTTAAACCACAGAGATGACGGTGCTGAAGTTATGATAACTGACGACGAATGTTCCAGAGTGCGGACTGGTGTCAAAGATATGTTGGGTCAAATATGTGATCAGGCCCATGACCGTTGTGTCAAATTACTTACGGCCCGAAGTAAGGTAGGTACCAGTATGTCGGACAACTACATGAACGTTTTAAACCAAAATAGCATCGTTTGAAAAATTCAAAATACAATGTACGGGTTTACTTCTTAATTAATAGGATCAATTTTTGGAGAAGTTGAGTTCTTCTGAATTTGTTCGGTTGTCTCGTTCAATTGAACGCTTTGTTACGGATTGTGCTGTTATTTGCGGGCGCAGGAGCACATCACTACGCGGGTGCTTACAGAGTCAGGTATGCGATTTAATCGAATTTCAGATTTATTCGTCCAGTTTTATGGACATATATGTACTGAAGCGGGGAAGTCCTGCCTTCACTCTTTCTCAACCTGAAGGAAACAAAAAAATACTCCTCAAAGTTGTACGTACTTCCTGTTCAATTTAACTGCTGATTTACGACAATAATGCTGCCACTGTTTACTGTTAAAGGCGACTTATCATTTTATTTTTAGGCAAATAAATTTGTAAATAGATTCCATGAAGAGCGAAAAACTAAGCTCAGGTAAAGTAAAACCGCTACTTAAATCACTTACAGCTGTATCTAAGGCATGTATTTGGTCAGGAGAATTGGAAATTGTATTAATAGAGGGCAAACATGTAGATAATTAATTGTTTACATGCCTGTAAAACATGCCTTCTTTATAATCAAGTCAGTGGGTTATTGTTAGCTGTAAGAAGATTACATAGGTAGCTTACTGCTGGAGGGAGAAGAAAAGCTAGAGTACTGAGAATGTTTGGGGTTTCTTGAAGGATCTCAGTTTTTACATTGCGTTCTGTCCACAGCATTAAAATCATTTGGATAAAGCTTCTGGCTATGTGAGAAACAAATTTAAACAGAATTGTTATATTTTGTTTACAGTCTCATCCTGGACAACGAACGTTGGAAACAAGCCGATGTACCCTATGAATTCCAACAAATAGTCAGTCACATAACGAAATCAGGTTAGCATAGTCTGCACGTCCATTAGTATTTCTTGTTCTTCCCTGAAATATCTGCACAATACGGTATCAGTTCAATATCTCTACCGGTAATATTGATTTGTTTGATTTTACAGATCGATTGATTCCACTAGATAGCAAATTGTTGGACAATGGTAAATATCTATTCGTATTTTTGTAACGGAATTTGCCGTAAAACTGGCCATTCATTATCGAACACTAGTTGCCTGTAGTTTAGGAGACTCCATACGGGTACACAGAAATTTTGCCAATTTTTGAGGAGAAAAAAGTTGGAAGATCTCATTGTTCACTATTGAAGGTCATGCACAAATTGTAATGAAGAAATTGTGCCAATCCTTAAGCCCTTATCTTACCGTATGTTAGTGTACACAGTGCGTGCTACAGAAAATGTTTTCATATCTGCTTCAGATAAAAAGCCATCAGATTTTTTGGAAGTGAATGGTGAAACGTACGCGGTTGTTGGGTGAGTTCGGAATCACTAATGCGTCATTAGTTACGAGATGATCATGAACGAGATTCGGGGTAAAGTTTTGCCGAATTGTTGACACATATTTTTTCTTGTAGAACCGTATTGATGTTGTTGAGGATAGTACTAGAATATTGCCAGTGCGTTGAAGACATTCCATCGGCAGTTCCGGATATTTTATCGAGACTTATTGAATTATTGAAGGTGTGTTCTCATAACAAACCTATGTTATCCAAAAATGCAAAAAAGACTATGATTGATGTATATTTGAACAGTTTTCCTTTTGTCATGCAGATATTCAATTCTCGGTCTTGTCAATTGGTACTCGGCGCTGGTGCGCTTCAGTTAGTCGGACTTAAAACTATTTCTACGAAAAACCTCGGTAAATAAATAACAATAAGTATATAAACAACATTCAAGAGATTTACCCGCGAGTGTATAACATATTCGTTAGCAGCCTGCTTGGGACGTAATTCCCTGTGGGCTATTGCGGTCACATTTCATCTCTTTCTTACCACGATCAATTGTAAAATTGTTGCTGGTGACATAGTCTATGAATTTGGTGAGTTTCAAGGTCATTCGTTTCTGTATATACTCACCAGGGGGCGTTGAATGTTGAAATTGTCAGATTGTCGACCATTTCAGACCACTTTCCAAATGGGCATGGATTCCTGAGGCGCTTTAGAAGCAATTTTTGATTGCCGCGGCCAATTGTCGAATTTTGATAGGTTTTTATATGTTGCCGCCGTAAATTTACTTCAATTTTGACAAAAAGATGGTATTCAAGGAAAAATGACGTCATTCAGCGAATTATTGTCTCGGCCTTAACATCTGCAGTCACTCACTCCCAACGCCACTGTTCCCTAGACCTTTAGTTTCTTATTCCTATTATATTATTGTTTACTTGTTCCCACTATATCAATTTCTTTGATTGTCTTCCAGCATTAGCCTCCCGATGTTTACAACTTATCGTGTTATACATACCAAAAGTGAAGGTCCATTTCGAAAAACTACTGCAGGGGAAACAAGTGAACATGTTGAAACACTTTGACCAAGTTGAGAAGGTAGGAGTTATCATCAAAATATTCTTATTTTGACCAAAACTGTGGCCGAAACGCAACTGATGCTCTCTGTTGATGATATAAACGATAAGCAGAAAACCAATGAATGACCATCGTAGTGAAATTATTGATATGATATGTTGTATCAATTCTAGGATTATAAGGACCACATTGATGAGATCTCAAATAAGCTAGTCACCATTATGGAAAGTATGATTACCATGCATTTAGGAAAGGTATGTAAATGTATTGTACGACTTTTGGTGAAATAATCCTGTTTAATCTTCACACATTTTGATAGTCCATTTATCTCAATTGTGGATTCATTTCATTGGTCTAAAATAACCAGATCTGGATCAAGTTAAGTTTACGGTTATGCATAACATACTGATATTTCATTTTAGTGGGAAGTTAAAGCACCTATGCCATCTCCATGTTTTCGAGCTTTATCTAAACAAATGTTGAAACTAAACGAAGCTATTGCGGACATATTGCCTTCTAGTCAAGTTCGGGTAAGTCAGCTACCGGTATGCCCACTGAAAGTCTATCGTCAACATTAATACACTATTCTGTATTAAAAGTTTCGTGTTTCATTTTGTTTAGAATCTATTGATGCGAATACATCAATCATTCAAACGACAATTGAACTCACAGTTAAAAAGATTAAACGTCAGTAACGACAACGGACCACAACACGGGTAACTATTGAAAACTCTTTTACTTTTCCCTCTTAGTTCAGTTTAAACATTTATCAGGCATTTTGTTCTCTGGCTTTGACAAAAACCACTGAAGCGCTATTAATCGCTAAATAATTGTAATGACCCAGTTTAAGAATGTATCTAGACATATTTCCAATCTTCTAGCAAGAATTTTGGTCAGGAATTGTAGTTCTGATTTCACAAAAACGGATAAATGTCCTTTGTCGCAAATGGTTTTGTTCGAACTAGAATTGAGCCTTAGAAACTATTCATCCAGGGCCTGTTTTATAAACATCTGGACCCAGTTCCACAGTTGTGAGTTAAGATTTGTCTCAGAGTTAACTCATTGAAAATTAACTAATTTTAACTCAGAGTTAACTCTAACTCACGACTGTGGAACTGGATCCGGGCTAGTTCCAGTTTGCATGAGTTAGAATTAGTCCATTTGCAATGAGATAGATATCTCTATAGAGCCATACAAACTCACGTTCTGTGATTTTAAGTTTTACCCGAGGATAGTGCTATTCCGCTTGGCGTTCATTGCGCCATCTGAGTACCGGTATGAGATTTCAGTGTCATCTTTCCTGAACTTCTCAAACACAGTTACTCTGATAAATAAACAGTGGCAATACCATGTATGCATTTGTACTAATGGAGGATTATTTAGGTCATTTAGTTTAGATTTTCGTAAAACTGGACCCATGAGGAAATCGGTCTATAAAACCAGCTCTTGGGGCCGGTTCCACAGTTGTGACTCGAGTCCAAAAGTTGTTTCAAATCTTAAGACTGGTCTTTAATTGTTTATTGGTCTTAGTTGGTCTTACACTGGTCTTAAGTCTAAGCTATGACTATGGAACTGGCCCCAGCTGGTGAGCAGAGAATTAACTTGACTTAATACCGCTAGTGTAACACATCACGCATATGTTTGTACATGTACATGGATTTTTCAGGCTGGTGACATCAGATTTAGCGTTTTATATGGGAAATCTCAAATCGATACCTTGTATGATGAATATAGAAGATAATACGAATGATATTTGGAGATGATGATAATAATACATATCTGGTTTTACCTCTTCATACGTGTGTTGTTTTTACTGTGCAATGAAGAATATCTATTCTGCAGTTTTATTGTTATTTGCGGCACACCGCAAAAAAATGATATCGCCAATGATGACGAAATATTAAAACCGTAAATCTTAAATATGATTATTTATATTCGGGAAAGGAATGAGGGATGTATATGTGTATATTATTGTGATATTGATATGTATAAATAAAGCATTATATATATTGTTAAGAATGTGTTATTATTTTTCATTATTGGTATATCGATGTATCCCTCCTTTCCTGCTTCTTTCCTGATCCGGAGTATTTCTCCTTGATATCCTGTGGAGACGAGTGCATATGTGGATAATGTATACAGATATCTGAGTTAAATTTGTGTCATTTATTTGCTTTTACTTTCCTCGAGACCATCGTTTTTCACCTATCACAGTAACTAGTCGCACTGTTGAAACTTAGGTCCTGGCTTAAGTCTGGAAATCAGTGTGCTGACGCTATGCTTATCATTAGTGGATTTTCTATAAACTAACATGAAGTGTTTCTGGCAATCAACCCATGCCGGTTTTTGACAAATCTTCCTTAGACGCATTCAGCGCTAGCACCCCATAGTGCAGGGAGACAGCACTTAGATTGCCAGTCAGTTCATTCAGATAACATTCCACTCAATTCAGAAATAATCTTCCATAAGAAATTATAAACCATGCAAGTAGACTCCTAAATCAATTGGGGCCAGTGATATTGGTAAGAATTAGGAGATAATTCAAGTTACTACAGTAGAAATTACTTAATTCAGATGACTATTCGACTGTATAAGATTCTAATAGTAAGAGACTAATGTACAACTGCCAATAGATGTTGAGATACAGCCCTTCCGGATTTTCCAATGCTGAAGACACCGTCCAGGGATTCACATCCATAACAATATAGTGAAAAGTACAAATCATTTGCGGTTATATTATTTTATTATAACAACTCTACTATAGCACCACCTGTAGTTTTAAGGTATCCATTCTGACATACAATAAATGTCACAAACATCATCATAAACTGAACATAAGTAGTTGATCTTCTATTGACATTACGTGAAGTGCATATACTGGTACATGATACACCGGTGTAAAGATTGGGCATGCATTTTGTGCGTACTAACTACTGTTTGAGTACATATATTTTTTTCTCATCCGAAAAGTCGTGAGTGCAAGATGTTATTAGCTTTGAACTTACGTACAAATACCGGTACTTAGAAATTTGACGTGTGAAAAATATGTAAATCAAATGATTTGCTACGATGCTTTTTCTCAATGGATCACATTTTTGAAGTACATTTACATCTTTGATAGTCTCAAATACAACATAAAACAATATACGTTCTCTGAATAATGCACAGCAATGTGTCGATGTAGAAATTTCATAAAACAAGCACTGAATCTAAAACATATACAAAGTTAACATCCCTTGATAAACCGAAATTGGTCCACGGACATAGCGCCCACTTGGCGAGATACTTGACAATCTGACAAATTCAATATGCAATGCCCCCTGACCTTGAAACTCGCCAAAATCGTAGAACATGACATGAGCTACTTTGCGATTGTGGTTACATTTTACACATACCCAAAATTGAGGCCAAATAAGATAATCCATTGAAACTTCCCAAAATAACTGGATTCGGTCTACAGATGAACGAAAGGTGAATGCAAAGCCCTTGACCCAATTGAGCTAATACTCTATCTACGCTTACATCAAGCCCTATCATCCACATTATCATCATAATCTTTGCGGATCAATTGTGAAAATTCGACGAGTAATTAATAAGTAAGGATGGCACATTTCGAGGAAAACTTCTGTACACCAGAATTTGGACATTCCAAACCATAACACATAAGAAAAGTCTTTTCATCAAAAATGAAGAAGGATTTGGTTATCCCAGCCACAGTGATCGAAACATCCGAAATGCAATATAGAATTCGTAAAAATTTAACAAAGAATAATCATAAATAGGAAAAGATAAATAAAATTCAATGTTGTTTGTTGCCAGATTTAGCATGATAACTAATAAGCGATCTGTATTGTACACTATATTTCATATGCACTCTACATCATCCATCTATAGCATAAAAGGAACTCTAGATCGATATCATTAATGATCCAATATTCGAAGATTTCCGGATACTATCTTATTTTCTAGAACTGCTCCCGATGGAATATCTATCCGATCGCCATGGTTCGCAATTATGATGACAGTACCCTGTAATAGGAAAAAAGAAATTATTATATAAAAGAAAGTATATCAACAAGATGCAAAAAAATTTGTCCCCAAATATTCCAAGGCTAATAAAACAGTACGATACAATATACGAGATAATAATTTATTTTCATCACTTTTGAATAATCACTTAGTTGGCTAGGGAAGATTGTTTGGATGAACCAGAACCGTTATTTCCAATTATGTACTTCAATTTAAACACAAAATTCTGTTAATTCAATGCTTATCACACAAATATATTTGTACCACGATTTCAAAACCAAACCCCTCTTTTGCTTCTGGTGGTTATGATGGATTTGTAAGGGACACCAAATTAAAACAAATCAAATTTGCTTATCAAATAAATAGGGCCTGTGCTAACTGGGCCTAATGTTGAAGGGCTACATTGGTACAGGCCCAGGCCCGCCAACATGACAAAATGATTAAAGATCATTATAAAACTTACTCGTAACGTGACATTTTTGCCAAATGTAACATCGCCGGAGACAGTAAGATGGTCTAACTCGAGCACATCGGGTATACTTTGAAACCTGTGTAAGAATTCTCTAACCTACAAATGAAAATAAAATGGATCGTTTATGTTACCGATTGTTTCATGGAGTCCTCCAGAAGCCGTGTCTGCACGGATCAGTCAATATCTCGGGCTTGAAATCGTCAATGATTGTTGGTCTTAGTTCGGTGAATGTGAGCCATCTACACTGATCATCAAAATGTAATATTGTACCAGTTATATAGGGACGTATCTATTTTCAACATATATTTACCCAAATTTACCACACATATTTGTGCAGGGCAAACTGATGATCGTTCCATCTAGAGTTGATCAAACTCAACACTTTAAATTTACATTAAATCAAAACACAGGTGTATACAGCCCGTAAAGTAATGTTAAAATTCATTATACGGCACTACATGGCATCAACTCTTATGAATGACAAACCTTTACGAATGAAGAACCGAGCTTTATCAACGGCACAGACGGAAACGATCTCTGAGGATTCATAGTCAAAGCGCCGTGTTTGATGGTGTATAGGTTACTCATCGCTATCAACAAGTCCGACGTAGTTTTCACGGGTAGAAATCGACTTCTCGGCACGTTGACACCGACTGCGCCGTCGAAGCACTTAATACCGGCTCCCACCGCAGTTTCCAACTGAATCACTGGTACACCACCGTCCAATGTCTGAAATTAATGACCGTTACATAATTCACTATCATTATGTTATAATGTACAGTAGAATCATGTCATTGTCAACTACCGGTATGTCTAACCATGAGTCGATAAGATACACAATATCTGTGTATGATGAATAAACGTGAGAAATCCCACAATAATTAAGCCAAAAATGCAAAGTTCTTGAATATGTATGCGTATGCGTATGCGTATATGAGCAATGTTTCGGCAAAAAAAAACTATTAGCCATCATCAGGCGTACTGAATCAGAACGGATTGACAAGATATTTATACAGGAATGTAAAAGAGGAACTAAGTGAGTGATTAAAAGTTAAATACAGATTAAAGTAATTAAAAACAAAGACTGGAAAACAATAGCGAAGTACAGAGTAAGTAATTGACAAACTAGGGGTTAAATTTTGTAATTTAACCCATAGTTTGTCAATTACTTACTCTTTACTTTGCTATTTGCTCAAATATATATACATTTCTATTCAAGAACTTTGCATTTTAGTTTCAGAGTCCATGGTCTAACTATAGAGAAGGGATCCGCGAAATGGTTTTTTCATGACGTACCTTCGGATTGACGATGATTTCAAGAATCAATTTACCCTCCGAAATCACACGATCAATCGCTTTCAAATTGATCCACAGATTGTTTGTATTGAATATTCTGAAAGCATGAATGAAAACTGCGGAGACCAATCAAACGACAGACACCATTCAGCTTGATCAATAAAACCTGCGATCAAATAAAAACCGTAAGAGGATTTTGATACTATGAGAATTCTCAACGTCATAATCCTTATGTGGTTTTTCTTAGATTGCACGTTCTATTCTTCAAGTGAATCTAATTAGACGGTCGCATGTCTATGAAAACCATCCAGTCAGCTTTTCTTTTCTAACTGTATTTAGCCAGAAATACAACATACCTAAACTTGCTAACACTTTTAAACTCATCCACCTGAAAAAATATGGAGCGTTGCAATGAACCGTTGTTAATCTTCAATCTATTACGATAATAACATCATATTTTGAACATTTCACTTACATTTTCTTTAGGAACTTGAGCAATTTCTAGAAGTCGCAATTTCCCTTCATATTCACAGAGCGTACCACCCTATGAAATACGTACATTAGGTAGAATCATTTTTCATCCGATTAAACAATTTTAAAGGAATTTCTCTTCAAATTCCAGGTTGTGTCGATGCTTAGCAGAGTTTCAATTATACGGGTAGTAATATTAGTCAAAAATGGTAACAACTTGGCTAATGTGATGACTAACTTATCTGACTTTGACTTTATTTCTAAAAATGCCAAGACATTCATACTCTAGTTCACAATGAATGAACTCTGAGCAACTTTGCGATTAAACTTCAGAAACATACCTTGACATCTGCTCTAGTTTTATCAGTGACCTCCATAACAAACTCCGGTGCTTGACCACTTGGCGGCTTGAGTAAGAAATTCAGAATATCTAGTCGTTTTGTTAAGAAAAACATATGACTAATAATTACAAGCGATATTTGTTGACAATAAAAATCAAATACTAACAACTTATCATTGTAAAAGACTTAACAGTTTATTGCAATATCATATGATATAAATAAATGAATACATATCCTTTGTAAATAAATAAATGAATCAATAAATTAATTTGATGAGACAAAACAAAGAATATATTAATAATGTACGTGTATAATATGAAGTATATAGGACAAAAAGTTCACCAGAACCCGATAGAAATTGAAGAGTAAATAAATAGGTAAATGAAAAATTGAAATCATACACACGATTAAAACAGCTGCTTCCACTCTCCTAATTCCGACAATCAAAAAAAAAACGATGGGTAAAAAAACCTTGAGATCGCGGTGAGCATCGCGCTGAGCTAATATCACAGAAAAACACAGAGACAGAAGAAGAAAACGAAATTCCATATTTTGTTCAAAAGAAGAAAGGTTTTCAGTTCGTCGACGTAGAGATGATTTGAAATAAGAAACGCGACACACAATAAGTTTATCACAGACATATGAGAGATGAGAGAGCACCAAATGTTATTTCATAATTGCAGGTAGAATACTAATTGTAATTCGGCAATACAGATAATGAATACAGGGAATTCGGTCGCAGGTCTTTTTGAGACACAGGGAATCCAGACCAATTCTTACGCAATAAGAGATAATCGAATGGAATCAGGCTCGAGTTCTTAGCAAATTGTAAATTCATTTTCAAATTCGAAAGTCGAGTCTTGTCGACTCTTAATTCATTAACTGAATGCTCTGGAACTGACGTTCGGTCAGTTCGAGAAATGATCACTGATAATTAAGCTAATCAATAATCAACTAAGCTAATCCATACAAACAGAACTAGGAAAACTAAGAATTTTACCTCTCCCAGATAAAGTATCGATCTGTACGGGTATAAAATGCAATGAGTACGATAGATACTACGCGTATATACAGAGTACTGATATTATCATATGAATTGCATGTACAATGCAGTTTTCAATTAACCGGGTAATAATATGCCAGACAAATGAAAATTCAGTACATACGCAAAGCAAAAAAAAGATTTCATGCATTTCAGAAACTCACAGAAAAATATCATAATTCACTTAACAAGATATGGTGAACAGTCGATAAAAGAACTTCCGATTTTTTTGAGTATATTTTTCTATACTTTTTTCTCAGTGCAATCTGTACGCGGGAAATACATCGAAAAAAAAAACTAATCCGAATAAAAAACGCTCAGTCTCGCACGTTCGCACGACCTTGAACTTTTCCGAGCAGGTCGACCAGTTCGCCGACAACGTACTGCGAATCGACGGCCGCCTTTTTCTCCGGGTTCAACAGCTCGTGACACAAACTCGAAAGGCGTTCTTCGAATTTGCGTTTGTGGTTTTTAGCGCGCGTGTTATTACTGCGATTGCGTTTGTTCGAGAACCAGGAACGCACCTGAAACGAAATACACGTGATTTAGTAGAGTTGCGGTAGTATTATGAGGCCTGAGGGGTGTTGTGCTGAATGGTGAATTTTTGAACCTGAATATCATATGTACCGGTGCAGATCCAGGGGGGTTTCTTTGGGACATTTTCTTTCTATTACCGGTATCTATTTTCAGTTTTTCAACGCAACATTTCAAAGTTCAAAGGTACCTTTTAAACATATGTGATGCATGAAAATCAATGCATGAAAATAAGACAAATTTTTCAAAATCTTTTAGGGGATCCCAGCAGAGCACTCCCCCTTTGAAAATCCTGGATCTGCCCTTGATATCGGTCTTCACAATCCTGGATTCAAATTCTGGTGGTGGCAGAGTTCTCTAGCACCTCTTCTTGATAATACACTGAATGGTGCTCGGTGGTGGGAGAGGTTTGTTATCATAACAGCAGCAATATTGCACTGAACATACATTTCAACTGCATTTCAATAGCACTTTTTATCTACAATATATGGCCATACCCTGTACAGATGTTTCATCAAGTACTAACACCTATTACCCAATACTTAGCATAATTATAAATCCAATATCTGATATCAAATACAATTCAAAACGATCAACATCATATACACAGCGTATACATAGAAATCAGCAACCAGAAATAATTCAACAAAATCAAGGTGACCACTTAACGCGCATATACAATTCCCCGAGTTCTCCACAAAATTCCCTGAGTGAATCAGAAAATTTCTAGGTTTACAATGTTACGATTCATTCATTTTTCAGTGAATCACGTATTGATGAAGAAGCATATAGTCAATAGTGTTGTCCGAATTTTCCAGGTTTTTGGTAAAATTTGTTAAATTCCCTGAGTTTTCCCTGATTTTTTCTAGGTTTTTCCGATTCCCTGAGTTTTCCAGTTCAGTGGCCGCCCTGACAAATGTTAAAACATTCGCCAGAAAGCTGATCGACTTTCATTTACCTGATTCACGGAAATATTTCCTTCTTCGGCCATATTGATCACGGTTTCCCGTTTCGGGTAGGGATTCTGCAAATTTTTCTCATACCAGTCATTCATCAGTTGGACGGCCTTAGCGGGCAGCGCCGTATTCGGAGCGCGCCTCGTCGACGACGACTCATACGACCCGCATTCGTTTCGCGACAGAGCAGAAAGGGTCGAAGCCGCAGCCGCCGTCATGGCAGTCATCCGTCGACGGCAACTTTCCTTCGCGGTATCGGGCTGAATTTTCATTGCCCTGCTCGTCGAGCTCTCCAGCGATTGCCGCTGATAAGACGCCTTCACATGCTGCGACTGCGGTTCGATCCTCACGTTGTTGATACATGGTCGCGTGCTATCTTGTTGACTGCAAGACATATTATCGTCGATCGAAACCTGAGATCTCGACCCTCGGTCTTCAATCGCATTTAAACTAGTACAAACCGGTATTTTTACCCCGAGCCGAGACGTCTGCGGACGAATGACAACCGACGGCAGTTCGCCGTTTTTGAAAATATCGACACCCGAATTCCTTTTACAGCCGAAACTTTGAACGCTCGCCGCATTATCGGAGAGCGATTTACTTCCGCTGACGAGCGACTGATTACGCGTCACGATCGGTGGATCCCGTATATAACATTCGGAAGCCGTTTCCGTGTTCAGCGTGCCCTCGACGGAGGGGATTCGTTTCGTGTCGCCGGTGTTCGACACCGGGGACGGCGGCGGCGTCGGCAAAACATCGCTCCGAATGCGATCGGCGATCGGTTTCTGTTTCCTGTCAATCGAATCCAGTTGTAGTTTCTGCGGCGAAATCGTCGTATTCAGTTTCATCGTCGAAACTCTGTCGGATTTTTCATCGCGCAATAAATACCCGATCGCGTTCATCGGTGGTGATTCGTCGTGGTAAACGTTTGAGGAATATCGGTGATGATGATGATGATGATGATGATGATGCCCGTCCATCAACAACAATGGATCGTGAACCGGACTCGGCAGATCGTCGAGTAAATTGACGTCTAATGGCGGCGATACGGCGCGTCCGTCCGCACGATCCAGGTCGTGAATATAATCTAAAACGTGTTGCAAATCGCTACTACTCAACGTTGGACTGCAACGATCGCGACTATCGGGACTTTTCGCGACGATTTCAGGTTCCTGATCGCATTTCAAGTCGTCCTTCATACTTAAATGACCGGACGAGCAATTTTCATTTTTACAAGAGCAATGCGGCTGCACGCATTTCGGATGAGCGACCTTTATGAACTTGTCCACGCAGACATAAGGCTGTTTGTTCGGCACGAATTGATTGCCGTACAAGGTTAAAGCGTGCGGAAAATATCCATGATAGTTTGTCTGGTGATACGGGTATGGCTGCGGGTAAGGCCAACAGTTCATATACGAGTACTGGTGATCACCGTGATACGCGTTGTAGTGTGCGTATTGTTGTGGCTGGAAGTATTTCGCATCATGCGAATGGAACGGTTGCTCCATCGCCGGAGGAGGTACCGCGTTGTATTGTCGGTCGAAAGGCGACAAAAATGGCGTCGATCGGTGCTTCAGGTAGGGTCGCTGCTCCGTATCCATGGCCTAGCATCTCAAAAAGAGGATTGCATGAGAATGAATATGAATTCTAAAATGTTCTATGGATTTTTGATTATCTAAACTTTCTACCGAGGAAATTGATCATTTTCACTTTTTAATCAGTCCCCAATACAACAGCAAGAACAGAACAACATTGGACATATTACGCCAAGTTTATGCTGCAGGACTTACATAACAGTACTACGACTTACATAAGTGTAAGTAACTGTTACAGCAATATACTGTTTAACAAGGACAGGGGAGGATGATATAAGTGTTCAGCAACGCAGGTCACATGGCCTGACTTTAAAAGGATAGAAATGGATTTCTTTAATTAGTACAAAATCTAATTTTGTTTCTTTTGATATCTCAAGTCAGTATTACATAAACATCAATCAGTAAACTGAAGTCTGATAAGTAGACATAAGTCGGACTTCAGTTAAATAGCGATCAACTAGCGTTATCCTATCTCATATATTTTAACCCATAAATATATATTCACACACTATTCTTCATTCCGACTTGAGCCTTTAACAAGGATTTGGTATTTTGTCTTTTTTCTTGTTCTGTGCAAATATAGATCTAGAGGAACATCAAAAACAACTAGGGATCTCGAAATAGCAACCAGTTTACAAGCGAACTGAACTGAATAGATTTGCGACATTATGTAGGTAAGTAATGCTCAAAATAACTACAAATGAACTTACTTACGTACAGGTACAAACAGGTATCTCACAACACAAATGAGACAAACTACTGGTCAGGGATCACGTGAGTAGTACTAACTTACTATGACAACTATGTGTGACATCATGTGAATTGACTGGCCTAGTTGACGACATCACCGAGATTGAGTATGATTCAAACCATCCATAACCATTACGGTTCACTTAACCCCGATATTGGTATATTTCACTTGTATAGAAGGTCAACCACCATTCGAAGAGGAACCTATTTCAGGTGTTGTATGCAAGTAATCCGCGACGAAAACGATTTATAAAGGATACTTAAGTCCACTGTTGCGCCCAAGTTGTCAATATTGCTAATGAAAATGAATTCTTTTCCATCGGCGATGAATTGCTGCAAAAGTCCTGAATTTGCTAGACTTTCGTATACATCACCGTGCCCCGGAGGATACCAACTGTTAAAAAAAATACAAGACTTACTCTAAACCGCTGGGGTCCGAATCCAACCGATCGCACAAAAATTAAGTATCTATTTCTTCTGAAAATGAAGTCCGAAAATGTTTCCTAGAGCTAGTGGTTTAATCGACGTTTCAACCATATTCTAATAGTCATCTTCAGGAATATAGTATAAGATGACTATTAGGATATAGTCTAAAAGTGAAATAAACTACATTAGCTCCAGGAAACATTTCCGTACCGGTACTTAGTTTTTCGTTATTATTGTGGGATTCTATCTTTATCAAAAGCTTAGCATTTTTGGTTAGGTTGATATTGACTTAATTCTGGCTTTTGGAAAAACAAAATTATCTTTTTAACGTTTTTAGTAAACCAGGGGAGGGGTAAATTTTCTTTTTTTTTCTCTCGTTACCTTTCTAAATTTGAATGCACGTCTTGCATGGACTTCGCGATCGGCAACAAGGATTCTTTATGTATCCTCGGATACCTGACATGAAGATCACAAAAAGCCTCAATTAATACGACAACATTACCGATACTTTTCCGACGCGGGATTTTCGGTTCACAATTACTTGGTCAAGTCTCTCTCTCTTTCTCTCTTTTCAAACGATATACTTACATGCTTTGATTGAAGCTATGAATAGTGACTTGAAGTTGGGAATATTTGCGCAAGATTTTTTGCGTGTCTTCGTCCGTATTAAATGAATTCATCAATACTAATGGCACATCGCAGCCGAACTGTTTGTTCAACGTCTGCAATTAATTGATCAATAGACAGATTTGCTGAGGATTGATCGACGTCGAAAGTTAGGAGCAGGTGCTGTTGGGGCAGCCATAGCAGTATTGATTTTCTCGTTATTCATGATTGTATGGACAGATTGAATATACATATAAACATGATGATACACAAGTGATATTGTCTGAATACCCGTTATCAATATCAATTGTCCGAATACCCGTTATCAATATCAATATCAATTGTCCGACTACCCATTATCAATATAAATTTTGCACCAGCGGATATCCGTATATGTACATAAAAGCAGTTACCATAACACAAAATGTTTATCGTTTCAAATGTGCTTATTCCACTAGACACCAAAAAGAATCACCTATGCTACGCGCTGAATTGATCTACTAAACCCTCATGGTCTGCTCCCTGCTTCAGTTACACCCTAGAGACTCATTCCGCTTCAGACATATCTACCGGTATACACGAGTGGATATGGTTGATTTCATAGCACTCGACGCTGACGTGATGAAGTACTTCGAAGCACGACTATCGATAAGGGCAGTATTATTTATTGGTACACGTCCCTTTCAAACCCACCAAACCTGCCAAATATGTCCTGACCAAACAATATCATTACACTAGGATTGAAACCCACGATCTATTGACAATGACCAGCGCCCGGTTTTATAGACAGGTATTAACTTTAACCCGGGGGCTAACTCGCTAATTCATTTTCAGTTTAGTTAATCCCGGGGTAAAAGTTCATACCAGTCTATAAAACTGGGCCCAGGTCACTAAACGGAAGTCCATATTACTATCTACTCACCTCGATTTGTTGCACGGTTAGATCGAGGAAGGTAAGCTCGTTTCGTACGGATATCAAACTTTTCGGCCCTTTACATCCCATACTAGTTCCGAGACCGCCGTTTAGTTTCAGAACGACAAGTTTATTTAGCATGCTTTGAATATCATCCAGATTTGAGGGGTCGACCTTCAGTTCATTGTATGATTTCACCTGCATATAGAATCGAATACTAACATATTAGGGCATAGATTGCTCAAAAATACAACAGGGCACTGATACTCCGGGTGATTAGAGTGAAGTCTGGAATTGGTACCCGAGAAAACCTCCCAGTGTACGAAATACCGAAGAAATCAGGTCAAAAAAGTGTTTATTCCATCCAAGAATGCTTCATAAGTCCATCAATTAAAATCTTCTAGGGGAACAATGCTTCCTGCTTGCAGATACTACTACGCAGCATCGGCTTCATTCTAACCATTTGTAATCCCATTTGCGGGTCAAGAGGTCTTGGTGCCGTGTACTTTTTCAGCGCCTCTAAAAAGTTTGATCGGTACCGGGTAACTAATTTTTTCAGTAACATTTCATTGACGGATCCTTGAAGTTTGAAAATTCTCTGCTTAACTTGAGTTGGTAAATGCAATATACGACACTTACCGAACCCTCGGGCAGACGGCTGATCTTATCCCAATGAATCGACGGACCAGTCTCGAGTAAGTAGCGCGAGAACAAAACCTCATACGCGTCAAACTCCTTTTGAATGCTCTAATGGAAGAATAAAAAATGAACAACAAATGAAGCGTTTACAGTTTGAGCTGAATGAATAAATAAATAAAACACAGGATTATTCTTCGCCACTCGAGAGAGCTAGAAAAGATTGCGGTCAGAAAATGGTGTCCACGAAATGATCGCAAAAATCGTTGAGAAACGGTCGACAATTCGGTATAAAAAAAACAATAATTTCGCGTACCCGACGTTTTTCGTTGTCATCGGCCGACGTTTGGATGAGTTTCGAGAGTTCGTTCGACAGCGCATTCTGCGCGTCTCGCCGCGTCAATTCTTTGAACACCACTTCGCTGGGGCTTCGTCTGTGGCCCTTGCGGAAGCCGTTCTGAAAAATACAACGTTGACATTCTTAGAAACATGGCTAGATTGATTTCAACAGCGGTATAATGCGATGTCTGGCTATTCGATCGATCCGATTCTAAGAACTTTTTTCTTGTTTACAATAGGCGATGTATTCTTACGACGAGCGACTGTTTTGAGATCGTGTGACAGTTGGTCCCTAAAGAATCGACTAATGACCACATTTTTTCTAGCCATGAATAAGGCTTAAAACATTGATTTCTTGTTTCTCCTTTCTGCCAGTGAGCTTATAAGTTGCCCGACTGGCCGCCTATCCTACCCTGTAGGACTGTTTTTAAAATCGTGATCAATTTTATCATAACAGACCCGGCAGCTATAGAAATGAACTGATTACAAATTTTATTATTTTGACAAAAATGACCCGGCCGCTGCGAAGAAACAAGGTATTATTTTTGTTTAGCCTAATAGCTCGAGTAATAACAATGATTGCGCATATTCCTTGCAACCAATCAGCTAACGTTCCCCTGTAACAGTTCAGTCCACTGCCAATTCCCACTCTTAGTAACCAGGCCTTTTTTCGATTACTTGGAGCACGGATGCCCCTCCCAAAATTCCGCAGTCAATGAAATATATCTGATAAGGATAGTGGCCACTTTCCACCCATTTTCAAAGTTTCCCCGAGTTTTCCCTGTGACTACACGAAGTTCCCTGAGTGAATCATCAGAAAAATTTCTAGGTCTAAAACTTAACAATTCATTCATTTTTTCATTCGATCATGTACCGATAAAGAAGCACGCAGCCGATAGCATCAAAGATATTACAAAGTTTTTGTCTAATTCCATGAGTTTTCCCTGATATTTTTCCAGATTTTATTCCGATTCCCTGAGTTCTCCCAGGTCAGCGGCCACCCTGCCAGCTGTAAATTTGCAGAATATATATCGTGAATGAAATCTAAAACGTTCGAGTTCAAAACGCGTCATATGTAAAATTCATATTTCAAACACTTGACATGAATAACACACAATGTAACCGACAATTTGTATATTATACAAATGTACTTATACTTAAAAAATGCTTTCCTGAACACATTTGCATTTCTTAAAAAGCAGACAGCAGTACATTTCTATGATTGATCTTAAACGATCAACCTATAGCCTTCCACATTTACTTCCTTTTAGGTAACTCAAGAGGGCCCCAAAGCCGTAGGTACAAAAAATGTGTTACAACAGAAGAAATAGGTACTAAAATGTGCTTTTGAAATGTGTCAATATCATACATAACTAATATATGATCCAGGAATATCAAATCTAATTCAACAGTGTAAATCCTTAAGTAAGTAAATAGCAATTAGAGTCATAGGGCTGAATGATATCGGCAACTAGGTGCATCGCAATGTTTTGCAAAGAAGGTTTCATTGAAATATGAAAAATAAGAAAAATATCAAATTCATCAGTGAAAAGATACTCATAAACATAGCTCTTTCTTTGTCTCTGTATAGATCAACAAAAAGTGAAATCATCAAAATTTATCAAAAATAAAATAACAGTTATGAAATATATCTAATTTCAAAATAAACGCCAAAATTCCTAATCGCAATCGTTACTTTGAAACGTCAATATTGATGATGTAGTACACATCAACTCAGGCAGAACCCCTTAAATAACGCATACTACCTATCAATGTATATAAACGTTATTCCAATGGTTTTTACAGGAGTCCGGCATGATTCCTTAATGAACTGTCTAAAAAATACACTTTGCTAGATAACTTTAGACTATAGAATGATGAAGTCGTTAGTCTTCAACTGCAGGGCCGCCAACCTCTGAAAAGTGCTATCGGTTACAAATTGAAATTTTTCCAGAGGTAACATTTCATTGAAATGTGAAAGAAAAATGTTCAAATTCAGTAAAATCAACAGCAAGACCGTCCATAACATCTTTCATATTTCAGTATGAATCAAACAAATGAAATCAGTATTTCTTGTTATAAAAAACCGAAAATCAGGAACAGTTGGCAGCTCCGCGACTCATCCGGCGAAGCTTTGTGAAAACCAGTAACGTTTGAATCAACCGCTAATATACACTTCAATATTTACAGTTAAAAGTTCTTTCTAACCCCACTATTGGTATGAATGAAAAACATGGCGTAATACACAAACTCAGCATTACGGGTATAAAGAATGGTATTTCCTTCGCGTTCGAGTTACGATTGAGCAATTTTTTTTTCCGAGCAAAAGTTTGTTAAACGAACATCAAAAACGATGGCGTTATAACGGACATTCACCGCATATCTAACTCACCAAATCGAGATATTCTACGGGCAAAACCGGTAACATCGGTTCGCCGCGAACGGTTCCTCCGTAATTACGGCACGCGAGACCGATATCCTGCATTACGCGCGCGCAAAATCACAGCTTACACACACACACAGAATCGACGAATTAGCGAGACTAAAACACTATAACGAATGTCAAGGAGAGACACGATATATAGATATATAATTGAACCGTACCAGCTGGCGCGAAGGCAAGAATGCCGCGCACGCTGGCTTTCAATCGATTGCAACGCGAGCATCATTTTTTTCCTCTTTCGTTTTTTTCTAATCAAAGCAAATATCCTATTGTTCGAACGCGTGTTGTTTTCACTATTCCGTCGATAAACCCATGATAAAAAGCTTACATCGCGCGGAGATGTATTCATGTCGCACGGTGATGTACCTACATCGCGTGGTGATGTAATAGTCCGGTATTGAGGATAAAGCCGCTATCTCATGAGCATTTCTGGCCCCTGACGAGTTAAGCGCGGAACAAATGTTCACAGTTCACACAGGTGCAAACGGGCCATGTCGGACCAGGCCTGAGCCAAATTCAAGCACATGTCAAAATCATTGCGAAGTGTGAATTGCAACTGGTTCCGGAAATAACGGAGCAAGATCTGACGGTCAAGATCAGCGCAATTTAATGAACTATTTTACAGTCGTTGCTAGTCGCCATTTTGTTAGGGTATTTTAGTCTTGTATTGTTGGGTTATTTTTTCCCGTTTTTGAAAACTATTTGCAGCGCATGTTTTATCATATTTCGCTGGTCCTTAGATGGATTTTGAAAGCTTCTGCGACAATCTGACAACAAAACTCCGATATGAATTATCAAGGTAGCAAAGGAATCTAATAAATTCAACACAACCAATCATACTAGTATGGTCTATTATACCGGTACGAGTGTGGAGCGGTGTGGGCGAGTGGTTAGAGCGTTCGACTCTGGGAAGCCAGGTCATGGATTCGAGCCTCGTACATTGACGTAGTGTCCCCGAGCAAGGCGCTTATCCTCATAGCCGCTCTCCACCCAGGAGTAAATGGGTACCTGACCTGATATATAACTCCCGAGCGCCTAGTAGCAGCTCGGATGTTTCTTCTACCAATAAATGGTTAGAGTTATAAATAGGCTGGGCGCCAATAGTATGGATTTAATTGAACTTTGTATCACAGTGAAAAGGGCACTATAGGTATTAAATTACTATTAGTATTACTACTTACTATTAAAACTTACTATGAAAACTCAAAGGTAAATCTAAATTATACATCATCTGAGCCTAATACACAACCACCTGCCTTTTGGTTCCGGCAAAATGATTACTGATGATTGTTATAGTGGAACCTCGAGAGTATACCCAGCCCTAATTTCGACTTATAAGTCACTTTATATGAAATGATTACATACGTAACACCAAGAATACTAGAACAAGAACGTTTCCACGGAATTAACAGTTACAAAACTGGATTTAAAAGTGATTTTTTTTTTTACCACGCAGCAATTAGAAGGTTGGCAAGTAAAATTTGGTGACTAGACATAACTCGTATTAGTTGAAACAGTTTGTTAAGGTTTTCAATAGTCGATATCTTTAACTTTATTCAATCAAATGGTTAGGCCTACAAAATATGCTTAATCTGGATCAGTTTAATCCGCAGTTATTTCACTATTGATCCACTTCAAAGAGCTTAAAATACATATATTGTACAATACATTCGGTTTCTGAATGATTGGAATAAATTTGTAACGAGGTTGCGCTCTGCAGTTATTTATCAAGATGACTTCATGCGTCAATGTATACGTAGCTGTTTTATTGATGACAGATACAAATATTTATAAAGATGACATCTTTCGCTCAGCTTACAGGCACAGTAACGCTATAGATTTAATTAAATCCAACGCAACATATTATATTACTTAGCCATATCATTTATCTCCCGTTATATGCATTGCCTCCGTTAAATAATTGGACCCAAATCGAAGCCTTATTTAGATCGAATTCATGGCAAAGACATGCTACTATTGGGACAATAGCGTGTATGAATTCATGTTTTCATGCTAGAAAATGAAGAAATTGATGAAAATTGTTAATTTTTAAGATAAAGAGCGATGGGGCAGTAGCGGGTACGAATTCACGTTTTCGCCCAAGAAAATGAAGAAATTAACAATTTCACAACCATACTCTAGATAATTCATAATTCACGTATTGAATTCATAAAATTGTTAATTTCTATGAAAGAGTGATATAAGTAGCAACAACCCAACTATGCCACTCAAAATCATAACATACAGGCAAATGAATGTCTAACACGTAGCCTCAGAAACATGTGTCGATAAACCATTCAACTCTGACCAAATGACGTTCGAATCCCCGTCCCGCTCCATTTGTTGATTGCAGAGAAATTCACGGAAAACATACCAGGAGATCGAAGTCACGCTGATTATAGCTGCACTATCACTAGTTAGACGGCACCCAGGGCCACCAACCTCTGAAAAGTGCTATAGTAACAAACTGAATTTTTTTCAGTAACGTTTCATTGAAATATGAAAGAAAATGATCAAATAGGCCTAATCAATAATCAACAATAAGACCCTCAGTAACATCTTTCATATTTCTGTATACATCAAACCAATCAAACCAGTTTTTTGTTGTTGTTATAAAATAGTAACAAATACTGAAAATCAGGAACAGTTGGCAGCTCTGCACCTCGAACATACCAAATTTGGAAAGGGCTAAGTCACATACATTTTACTGAATTGGCTACAGAGAGTTATGACTGGACCCGCAAGATGTTGCCGGGAGTATTTTGCCCCAACATTTATGAGTCCCCAGCAATTATTCGTTTCAAAAATTTTGATGACTGCTGTTAATCATTATATCTCTGTACACATCAATCAACAGTAAATTCTAAGAGATTTTCTAAACAATTAAAATGGATAGGCCTATAGCCTATACTCCGCGAGCGACACACGCAATAGACAGATTTTAAGATAAAAGAATAATAATAATCCATCAGTCAATACAGACATAAATTTTTAGGAAATGTAGAAATTATATGAAATCTGAAATTAGTTTGATGACGAATTGGTGACCATTTTATTTATTACAATTAAATTCATAACCCCAGAGTACGATTTAGAGTTGACCTGGAACCAGTTGCTGTCCACACATACAGATGTAGTCCGTTCTAAAATTTAGAACGGACCTGGACCAGTCTTTTAGGTTGGATTTTAATTGGATTGGTCTAAAATGGAAGGGACCAATTTAGAATGGACAGTGTGAACGCTTGGTCCATTGGAACGGGTCAAATTTTGACCACAAGTACCTCATAAATTCAGTTTTTCATAGGAAATATTTCCTTGATTTCACAAAATCATGCAGGAGTCAAAATTTAACTCTTCACATAAAAATCTATTACCCTCGCTATAATAAGGGTAGGCCTACAGAGTTACAAAAGGCAAAACAAAAAGTTAACCTAAAGGCAAAAATAATCAATTCACCATCCACTTCGAATGCATGTAGGCCTACAATACGATTATCTGCTTTGCATGATTGGAATGAATCTACTGGTACTTCGTCCAAAATGACGCCTACTGGTATCAGATACTACTGAGGTAGGAAGGCCTACTATTGACCTCTTATTGATTGACATCAGTATATTAGTTATGGGTTATATACGGACACAACTACGAAACAGAACACCAAAGTTCTAATTGTTACACTGCTAAGTTATCATTAATTTCTGACAATACCCTTGAGCATTACACCCTAAAGGCTAGCTTATGTCAGGCTACAACACAAAGGGTACCCACGCAACTGGGAGGAAATGCCACCTTTTGGCAGCTTAGTTTAATGTTGGCTGCACTTTATTTCCAGCAACTAGCGCGATATGATCTGCGGCCATTTGCCAAGACCTGCTAAAGCCGGGTGACTGCCGATCGCCGGTCACAGCAACACCAGCAATCGGGAGTGATTTTATAGACCAGAAAAAATTTGTGATCACGCTTGCACAACTAGCAAGCCATTTTTCTGTTAAGGGTGAAGGACCTGAGGAGTAAACTTTTGTATGATATAAACATCTACTTTAGAATAGAAGTTCTTTTTTGAAGAAGAAAAATATGAACATAATAAATCCCCCAAAAATGTTATTAGGGTAACTCCACGTAATTTCGGAAGGTATTTTCGGATGCGCTGTTTTGACGGATGATTTTCGACATGAACAAATGCCGTTGGAAGGTGGATATTTTTACAGCCTGATATTTCTGCTTCCAAATATTACTCCAGAATCGATTTGAAATATATCCATTAAAATAACTTACCAGTATGAGACATTTATAGAGACAACATAATTTCGGAAGCCCGGGTTACGTAATTTCGGAAATAGTCAACATAAATTCGGAAATGCATATATTCGTTATTTTTGTGTATGCGTTCTATGAAACTAGGCTAGAACGTATTTGGGTTATACTAATTGCTTCTACAGGGGTGGCAGCATTTAGTAACAGCTGGTTAGATCAGAAACATCTAGGGACAAGACACCATTTGGGTTCGAATCCCATAAATATTTTTTTTATCCGAGTGGAATTTCCAGCAATTGTATGAATTTCTACAGCCTACTAGATGGTGGATATGGTAATCCCAATTCACCAAGATAAAAGGAAGACCGTTAGAAATGCAGCAACCGTCGAGAAGGTACATGTAATAAACTGATTAACTAACATGTAATGTAGGCCTAAAAGGCGTAACAGAAAGTAATAAATTTTTATTGCACTATTTATAAACATTTTTAAGACTAGATGAGTAACAAAAAGAGTAACAAAAAACAAACATACATAGGCCTACATATATACACATACATACATACATAAATACATACACACATACATAAATACTTGGTAAATACATACATACATACACACATACATAAATATATACATAAATACTTGGTAACTACATACACGCATACATAAATACATACACACATACATAAATACATACACACATACATAGATACACGCACACGCACACACGTATATACAATACAATAGCAATACAACTTTAAGGCCTCTCTACGTAACAAAACGTAGTAAGCCTATTACATGCAAGCGAACAAATCGCAAGTCTTTGAAAATTCATCAACTTGAAATGCCATCTGCATCCTCGTATTTACCACCTCAGGCGGTTTCAAGTTGTTCAGTACATTCTCAACGGGATGCTCTTCGATAATATCCACATCGGGCCAAACGAATAAATTTTTCTTGCAGTGTTGTTCAAGAAACTGAACGGATATTACTTCTCCGAAGTCCAATATCTCTAGAATCTGCAAGCAGTTAAACATAACAATCACAGGAGAATTGTATTTTTCCTTTCAGATAAAATAATTCAGCCGATTAATACATACCACTCCAAAGTATAAGTGCTTCCTGCGCTTCTCACCTTCCTGATAAAGGGCAATATATGAACCTTCACTACAAAGTAAGTACCCCGGTACAAATAAATTATTCATCACTAGTGACTAGATATTTATATTTTATATTTAGAAGCGCAGCAAGTTATTTACCTTATGTTGATTTCGTAAACCATGTTGACACCACTTGTCTCAGGCACAGGATCCTGAAATTCAGAATTACACATTATAGCCATTCTCAATATGAAATTTTAATTAAACGGTTTAATTTTTGTTCAATAAACTTATATATAATTTTAGCCTACCGGTTACCGGGTACCTCAGTTACTCATATTACAAATAAACTGACGAAAGTGAACACATATAACATATTTTTTTACTCACATGAACTACGGCTAATTTTTCCTTGTCTGGTCTTGATGGAGCCTGAACAATAAAGGAATACAAAGTATGAATATTATTTTCATTAAATTTGCTCATTTCAAGAGATCTTTTTCAACTTACAGGATTAATGGAGCAAGTTCCATTTTGTGGTCTTGTTGAAGCCTGCAAGAGTTTTTATTAATTATTGAATTAATTTCTTTATGATGTGTGTTTTTCACCGTTTGATATGAATCGTAGAACTGTTCTTAAACTTACCGTTGTCAAACATTTCTTTTTCCTTCTTTCTAGTTTTTCCTTTTCTTTTTGTTCTTTCAACTTCTGTTTTGAAACCGCATTTGCATATGCATCATCCGCAGTTAGAATGAAATAACGCTTATCATCGCGTTTTCTTTTCTTTTCAGTTGGCATCAGTACGGGATAATCCAGCACATCATTGTCGGGATCAGCTAAGTACATCAAAATTAATCAGTAAGTATATGCAATTTGTTTGTAATTATATATTATTTATACTGCATATTTACATGGCGAATAAGTATTATCATTATTTTAAAAATGATCTTAACTCTTACCTGGGGATGAGTTATTTTCGATCGGGAAGCTATCGATAACTTCAGCTGATGATTTAGTTTTCAAAATTTTCCATGCTGAATACAGTGCATCATTAGTCAAGTCACAGCCTTCGGTGTATCGTTCTTCAAATTTTTTCTTCATTTCCGAGGAAATGGCTGATTCCATTGCCTTTAAGGCAATGGAATGACCATCGATAGTTATAGGCAGTGTCTACAAAATAATATGGTCAACCACTGATTGAGAAGATTATAAAACAATTCACAAATTAAAATATCTCATCCATTTGAAATCATCAATAAAATCTGCAATTATCATTTTGAAAAGGATATATTGTGCTTGGACTTGAGAGACTGAAAAAATCAATGATCATGAAAAAGGTTAGAAACTGTAACACACAATGCAACAAACACTCGAACAGGTCATTAGTCCAAAAACAATCTAAACAAATTAAATTAATCATAAAAAAGTTGAAGTGAAATTAAATCACTATTCACACCTCACGAAATGGTTTTTCAACTGTTGTCAATACATTAGATGCAGATTCCTAAGTAAAAAGTAATGTGAAGAAAATTTTTTTTTTTCATCTTTACATTTGATAATATATATGGAACTAGGTTCTCTTAGATATATTTTAGATTTTTGTGCAAGTTTTACGAGAAAAATACCTTCGATAATCCTGAAAATGGATCTTGCATCGTTTCAATTGTAGGATCTGATACCTATAACCCATTATAAAAAAAAACATGTAGGTACAGTTAACCTCAATTAAGGGCAATACGGGTTACTTATTATTCAGTAACTCACCACATCAGCAACTCTTGTGCTTGATGGTAAAAAAGCTTCCTTGGGAATGATCTCGGGATTGAATGGAAAAAGACCACATGCTCGAAAACCATTTATAAGGTTCTCCGGGGTTATACTGAGCCATGTTGGTCTGAAGATCTCAAAGAAACAACTTTTGTTCACTATACGTCCCGGATTTTCGTTATGAAAATTCAAACATAGGCGATTCCATGATGCTTTCAATGTCTTAAAGCATGATCTTCAAAGAAAGTGAAACATTAATTAGTCAGTTGAGGTCTAATTTCATTGGAAGATGTATTCTTTAATAAAATCTGTAAGAAGTGTGTTTACCGATCTAAAGGTTGCAACCAATGTGAGGTATGTTCTGGTAATTCTAACAGTGTTACTCCATTTTCTCTTGCCAGCTCGACCAATTCAAGAAAATTGTGGCTGTTATGTCCATCGGATATCAAAATCTGTGGACGAGCCGCTCCAATAGCAGGTAAAAAATTTTTCTTAAACCAAATCGTTGCAATTCCCTGTTGAAATCATGAATACATGAAATTTGACAATGCTTTTCACTTCAGGAGCCTGATTCAAAATGTGACTGACAACTAATTACCTGTTTCGTCCAACCACTCTCCGATACAGAAACTGTCGTACCTGCCGGTGCGTTCATTGTGTCAACTGAGAGTAATGATGCTGCCGTCTTGCCCTTAAAAATAACGTTAGGGGCCAGCATCTGCCCAGCAGCATTTCCACATGCCATGATCGTAACTGTTTCGCGATTGCCGCTGATTCGAGATTGAACATACTTGCTCCCTTTTCTGTAAATAAGAGTTTTGAAAATAAAATTTTCATCGTTATAACGTTCATTCCTAAATCTGTTGTTTTATGACTGTGGTATTGAGTTTCTGTATCTGGATGATTGCTGATAGTCGGAAATTAAAAATACTTCAACAACTCATTAGAATATTGCTGGGCTTAATAACTTGGGTTTGATAAGGGCTATTTATAGACCAACAGTTGAAGTATTTAAATGATAGGCTAATTTAGTTCAAAGCCTACCGTGCAACAATTTTTCCGGGGACATGAGAAAACTGAACGCCAGTTTCATCGAGATTCCAAATATGCATCGGTTGAGCATTTAGCAATACTTTTGTGGCCGATCTAAAGAACATTCCAACCTTCTTAACATTCATGCACTGATGTCGGATTGCCGCAGTGCCCTCTGGCTTTCGGAGTGCAACAGTGGGGTTTCTAGTTTTAAAGCCAGCCCAGAACTGGTCACTCGGGATAATCTAAAAGTAAAATATATATACCAGTATTAATTATAAGGGATAAACAACAACCTTTTAGTGAAAATCGTTGGCCTACCTGTTTAAATGGTGTCCCCCTTTTTAAGGCGAGATCACCCGCATATTTCAATAGATTTCCCTTTGAAAAACCGTAACCGAGGTCTGCACGGTTTTTCGCGAAATCCGCAAGTTTTGATTCATCTGCCTCAGACAGATTCGTCGGTCGACCTAGTTTCCTTCCTGCAGGAATTTTCCCACTTATTCGGTCATGTAATGTTGATTTTGGTACGCCAAAGTTTTTTGCTGCCGATAATATTGACATCCCATTCTGAACAGCCTCAACAGCTTCACCCATTTGCACTTCTGTCCAACGCCGATACACTTTTGACATACTTAAAAATAAAAAACATTGTAAATATCATGTTGATTATAAAAATAATAATAAAATGAATTCATTTTCTTTTATAAATAAGCCTTAATTATTTTCCTTAGTAAATATCATCACATGTTATTAGTTACAACCTGATCTCAGAATGGCATTTTCATAATTTAGGCCTACTGATAACTGTGTTATGGAGACTAGGTTATAGGCCTAGGCTCTGGGGCTAAAATGATGAATCAATTTGCATTTGTTTTCAGTATGCACTCTTTTGTGACAGTTATCTCAGAAAAAGGCCTGTTTGATGATAGACTACCGAGAAAACACACACAAATACCATCTATACATAAATTCGGAACTTCCGAAATTACGTGAACGAGCCAGAATAACCGGGTATACGATATCCGAAATTATGTGTAGGCGAGCGAGTTTCTAAAAATCGCTGATATTTCATCAATGACCGTATTCCAATAGCGAATGAATGTTTATAAACAAACTTTTTACTTCCTAGAACTTCTTAGTAGTGTTTACATAACAGCTGGCCGCGAAATGCCGTAAAAATGGGGCAATCAATAATGTACTTACATGACCGATTTTTATCTCCTGCTTCGCTGGTTTCGTGTGCCGGGAAGAAATGCGTACTACGTCATCAAAACGGCGCGGATTTCCGTGGAATTCCCAGGAAATACCAACCTACCTCCCCTTTTTCAAATTTAAGCTCGTCCGAATAGGTATTCCCTCTACGCGACTGCTGAGAGGCCGTAGAAGAAAACTTCCGAAATTACGTGGTCTTCCGAAATTACGTGGAGTTACCCTAATCGAAAGAAAAAGTACACGATGTTTCTCTTACATGAGAACATACTGCACTGCGTATGCTTATTCTAAAATTAAAATGCATCAGTTTTCAGGTAAGGACGACAAAAACGTTTTCTGAAATAGGGCACCCTAAAAGTTCACATGATCTATCAACACACGCTCATTGGGCTAAGAATTATTTTTCTGTTGCGTCGATAGTTGCTGCACACGGGCGACTGATGAGTGATTTAACTGCAACTCGCAATTTTCCATTGCACTATATCGAACATGTTTGCGCTCGAAAAAAAAACTGTTCGGACCCTGTAGGCCGGAGTAGAGAATAGGCAACTAGTGGGATACAGCTTGCGATGAGACCAGCTTGCGGCCTACCATATGCCGCCAGTTGCTGATAACCCCAGTACCTGTCACCCTGTAGTCCGACAATTGTTTGCCGTTCGTGTTCAAGAAATGCATTTAGGCTATGGATTTTAACTCACAATTTCTCATGCGGACAAGTACAAAGGGAAATAGACAGTTCATCATAGGCCCAATTTATTCACTTGATATGAAATTCATTAAAGTAAACATCTGTGGGTCGGAACTCAAGCAGTCATCCTAGTGCGCAGAGATAACTAAATTCACCATATCATATCGCATTTTGTTCGGTTAATATCTTACGTGTTTGGCCAAAATCCCAGTTATGAATGGAAAATAACGTATTAGTATACATATACATGTATATAAATGATATATAGACACTTGTGAAAATCTCTTTTGAGATTATTCAAAAGTTGTAACCTAGTTATGTCCATTTAGGAATTCCATACAACCTAACGCCAACCCTAACCTATAGCCTAAATCATACCCTACACCTAACCCTAAAATCTTATTCAGACCTTTTTACTGATCGTAATTGAAGACATCTATTTCTAGAAATATATATATTGGGAAAACAGTGTTTACTAGAATGATGTCAAGTTTGGCAAAACATCCACTTTCTTATTCATTTGGGTTTTCAGGCACGGATCCAGACAGATACAGACGGATGCAGCACGTGCGGTAGTCGCAGTTTTTAAATGCCCTTGAAAAATTTATGTTTTGGGAAAAAAGTAAAGGGCACACAATTTGTGCGCCATAGAAAATAATTGCCTTTCTGTACTAGGCCTAAAGCAAAATGTGAATGATATAAATTGCCCAAAATCATAAAAGGCAATCTAAGACATTTTTTTTTACTCAAAAGGGGCACTATTCTAAAAGAAACATTATTGTTGCTCTATAAATTTAATCGAAAAAGGGCAAATTTCGCCAAAAATCTAAAAAAGGCACAAGCAAATTGAATGTGAAGGCAAATTTAGTGGCATGATACCAATGAATGGCACTCAAACTCAAACTCGCTTGCTGGGCATTAAGGGCCCTTTTCAAAGTTGGTGCCCTTTCTTCACTGTGCTATAGTCACTGTATGGCCCTGGATCCGCGCCTGGATTTTTCACTTGAAATGGGTAGTTTTAGGTCACCTTCCTATTTTACTTATGTTGTGCTAATATCAGTATTACTATTACTTAGGATTAGATTATGTTTAGGTTCATAAGCACCATAAGGGACACCTAAACTACAATTACTTCGCGTGATTTTTTGTTATTTTGGAGGTCAAAGATTTTGACATTGGATTGCCTTTTTACTTTCCTTTTATTTTAACTTACCTTCGACATGTTTCGGACTATTTAACAGTGATCTGGTCGAGGGAAATTCTGTTCTCAATGTCAGATATCAGTCATTGATGCCTGGTATTTAACAGCAATCGGTATTTATTGTAGAATCGGTTGATATCGACAAATTACAGGTGTAAAGATGACAAAAAAAGGAACTGAAAAAACTCCAGACTCCTTGACATAGAATGTCAACTATGTATAGATGCAGCTGTAATTAAAATGTCAGTCGATTGCCAGTGTAGGAATTAAGTCCGGTTCCGCATTATTTACTTCACACTGTCGGGTACACCGGCGGGGCCTCTAGAATTCGTGAAAACATTTTAGTTATCTCATATAATAATAGAACATTCGAATTGAGAATACTTTTCTCTCTGTCTCCAGTCCGAATACAACCAGCTTAAATACTAATATATAGACTATTCTCAGTGTCTTCAATGGCTAATCTGTAAAAAAACAGTGGTTTCTCATGTTTGCTTGAAGCCGAATATGTTTCTTTCTGTCAACCAGCTAGAATATTCTCCAATGCTGCCTAAATAATTATTGAGGAAAACTAGGGTTTGCCAGAAGTGACCTGAGAGGGTCTGATGACACAGCAGCAGTAGATGTGGAACAACACGCTTCCAAACAAAAGCCAGGGCCGTAGTGATGTTGGTCATTGACAGTGGATACGCTATTCGAACAAGACACTTCTTCAATGCAAGGACACTAAAATTTCCCATGAAAAATGTCTAGCGAAGACTGGAAACTATCTGCGTTCAACAGCTTGATGTCAGATACACACAACTTCATAAATGAAGATAGACATATCCGGTATAAAGAAACTCTATTTCTTAATTCTATTTATTTCAAACAAAAAATACACAATAATGAATTTGCGGCACACGGTTGCTAAAAATTAAATGAACCATCAATCACCACACTCTTTTAATTCCAACAGCATAATCATAAAGTTTGGTATTTGTAAAAGTACCAGATTTGTCTATGAGGAAAAACATATAACGGTCTTTTATTTTCATAGCTATTTGATTTTCCTTGCCGATCCGCGAATGTAAACAAGTCACGTGCTCCAACGGCACCGTCATCGTTCTTTTTCTTGCCGCGAACGAGTACGTTTCGATCATCACAGACTTTCCTCCTTTCAACAAATAAAGTCGGTGTATAGTCCTCAAAGGATAGATAATGCTTATCGCGAGACAAATGTAACCTAAATAAGAACAATAAGTTATAATATAAGTTACGACAATCACTTTCGAAACCATGCATTTTCCAATTCATGTGGGTCAGATTTCGTTGCCTAACTCCCCCAGTCAGCAAATATGGTAGAGTTATTCTTCATAATGCTACTAGTGTTGGGACCAATGGAAAACATAGCGTTATAAAGAATGATATTTTCATCGAATTTGTGTTGGATCGGGCAAATGTGTTATCTGAAAAATGTTGCCAATAAGTGAGCAATGGCATTAAAAAGATGGTGTAATAACGAACTTTTTACTGTATATAAGCATTAGCCTATTACATAAATGGAAGAAATTTCAAGACCACCTCTAGAATATGTCATAAATGGTAGACAATTTCAAAACTACAAGTATTGTGATTAACAGATCATTAGTACCTAAAAATCTCAGTACTGGTATTGATCTTAAGCCATGTGTCGAACAAAATATGTCATTGACCTAAAATGAGTATCGCACCAGCTGGTTATTAAGAGCCAGGTTTGTCTAAATGTTCATTTCATGTTTAAATGCTTAATCGATTTCCCATTTAAAACAACTCAATTGGTAAAATTATGTCATTGCATATACATGTACAGTCACGTACTACAGTCAACGGGTGCTTAAGGTGATTCACTGAAAGTAACCACAAACGACCTCATATGTTGTTTTTCTGGAAATCGGTAACATTTTTAAGGACAAGCTATCTTGTAGTTTCATTTTCCAGAGGTGCAGTCTTACAGTGGAACCTTGTTGTAATGAACTCAATGCAACGATTCATCAGACTATAACAACTATAGAATTTCGTCCCAAGTAAGACAATTCCACTAATTTCATACTGGATATAACGATTTATCGGTTATAGCTAACATATGAACTTGTCCCGTGAAGTTCACTGTAACGAGGCTCCACTGTAAACCCCACTTAATCCAGATCATCATTTCTGGTCCAGGAGACAGAGACTTTTTTTTCTTTGAATATCACGTTTTTGAAGAAATTAAGTCTATTCGCCACGGCAATATTTAGAACCTGTTCAAAATTGGCATTTGGCCGCAGCAATAAAAAATTGCTTCCAACGTACCTGGGAGAAATCTGGATTATTAATCATTTATGTTCCAACTAACAGCGTCTGGTTTAGAGCAAAATCTGAATAGCCTAAAGTATATCTTACTAACATCGGAAACTAATTTGAAGGATCACCATTCATAATACAGTATCAATCAACAAAAATTTTGATGAATATCCGTACTGAAATTACAGATTTATCTTACCTAGCGATAAGCACAATCCAGTTATACCATTGCGATACATGTTTTTGCCCAAATTGATTTTCTTCCACCAAGGAAGGCTGTCTTGATCGGCGCTGGAGGTTTCGAGGCTGGGGGTTGAATTGACATCTATCAAGTTATTATACGAAAAATGCGCCAGATACATCCAGAATATGAATTGCGCAATACCGAACAATCCTAATACTTTGTATAGTCGTTCGTTATCGTAACGGAATAGGAGAACATCTTGGCTGACATTAGGATCGATTTCGAAAGGAGCTTTGCCCGTCATTCTTCTTTTAGTTGCTGAACCGATAGTAGCGTAAATGCTCTTTCCATTATTGATGGGCGAAAAAAATCCAAAATTCATCTTCCGTGGTATGCTTCCCGAAATGAACATTAATCTGTTAGTGATTCCAGCAATAGTTTTACTGGAAAATTTTTGGTTGTTTATAGTATGAAAAGAATTACGACTAACATCTTTAGCAACAAAAACAGTCTCCAATTTAGACAAGAAAAGCTGACCCCGCTGGATACACTGTGGTGGTGGTGAATGAACCACAGCAGAGCCAAAAGAGTTTATTTGGGTGCTGCCAATTTTTGTGAAAACTTGATTCCGTCTTATCAAGTTTACAGAACAATGTAGTAGTAGGTTCCCGGACATTATGATAGCTACTTTTAATGGGTTTTAAGCGCTTTAAAGTGTCGTGAAATCAGTTTTCGTGAAATCAGTGGGCGCGGCCATATTGGGTACCTGTAACTTTGTAACAACTACGCGAAAAGATGTTTAGTAGAGTTTTAGATATTAGCCATTGAAGAACAATTTAGATCAATTTGAGGTATTTATAATCATGATTAACTTATGCATTTCATAAACTATCTAATCGAATAGACGAACTCTCGTTAATCTACACGAAAGAAAGCTTCCTATATTCCTCTACAGTCCATTATCCGGCAAATAGTTCTCTGTGGTTGCAAGGCACCGAACGCCAAGGTTAAGGCGACAGCCCCAATTTTTCATTTACCAAGTAGTACCTGTCACATAAAATTATAGAAGAAAAACCATGTCCGATCTACCTGGAAAGTATCAAAAGCTGGCAACTGAATATTCTAAGGTTGGTTGATTTATTATACTTACTGCATGTTTGTATGTAATTCAGGATATTTGTGACTTGTGTAGTAAATTAAAGATTTAAGACTTGGACTAACTAAGTCTAAGTAGTAGTAGATTTCTTTTTTTGTGTTGTGGGTCCTCCCCCTGCCAGTGCCAGAGATTCGAACCTGAGGGCCTCACTTCACCAAGCCATGGCATGAATTCCTCCCACACATAAGACTGGGCGCGCAGGTTTGCCGCATGAAAAACTTGCTGCACCAATCAGATTGCTTGTTAATCGCTGATAAATATGAGGCGAATTTCACGGAAGAATGACATCATCTAAGCTTCGCACTCGGTCTAGTGTGGCAGGGTTTCATACCATAGTCTCGATAATAATAATCTTTTAATACTGGAAAAATAAGTGGTAGGCCTAATCCACGAGGGATACATATTCTTGTTCTCCATCATAGGGCCCTACGCCATTTATCTATGAAATTACCCAAGTTCCAAAAATGAATTTACCCATGATACAATGGGCGTCCCTCGTCTCACTATACTATAGGCCTACAGAAAGGCAGGAAACAATCCTATCACTGTAATGCTTAGTTTAAGTCACCCGTTTAAGTCAGGACAGCTCGTACCTGCGCTTTTCGATCCAAATGAATGGCGACTTATGAATATAGAGGCCTGATTTTGTGATTTGCAGACAAGCTGTAGCTTACTGGCTCCTACTATGCCATTGTTCGTTATTGACGTTTGTGGTTTTTTTTTATTTCTCCCTCAACTAGTTAAGAGCACAAATACCAGTTTTAAAGAAGGCTGTAATTGAAGAACAAGGAAAAGCTGAAGAACTGAAGGTAACCTTTTAAGACTTTGCAATATCTTTTTATCTCAGACTGGTAATCGTTTGTGGTCTTACTGCTGAGTAAAGTGTTTAGGTTAGTTTATATTCCAAAGTTGCACTAGTATTAGGCCTACTAAGTTATGGTTAGCCTACTGAGCTGAATCACGCAGATCCAAGTGCCAGATATACCGGTATCGATCTATCATATTTGGCGGTTCAATTTTGCGGAGATTGCATCATTTGATAGTAGATTTTCATTAAAAACCTATGTTTTTTCTATGGTGCCTGCTTGAGCTGCTCCAGTTAGTTTCCTTATCATCAGTGGTGTGGTAAGCTTTGATAATCGGGTGGACTATGCCAACTGGAGTTTTGTGAAAATACCTGATTCTAAAACTAAACCACAGACTGACTAAAGCTCCCCCCAGCTCACGGGCCTATTTGTAATTACTTATCTAAACCTACTCTAAGAAGAGTCCTGAACAAGCCAGATTTTCCTTTAGTAAAAAATGGAAACAATTATTTCATCATTTTTCCTTTCAGGATAGCATAAAAAGCAAAGATCAATCTATTCGCAAATATGAGCAAGAAATTGATAGTTTATCATTCCGTAACCAGCAACTTTCAAAACGCGTGCTGGTGCTACAAGATGAATTGGAAGAATCGCAAAGTAAAGGAAAAAAGGGGAAGGTATAACAACTTAAAAGCTTATTTTAGATAGGCCTAAATTTTTCCATAAAAATTTTTCATAAAATTTGTGTTTATCAGACTCCTCCAAACTAAATACTGACTAAGTCAGTACCTACCATAGACTGTTTATGTTTATATTTTATCATATTTTCTGTATCCCTGTGTGACAATGCTGAACAGACTTCGACACCTAAAACTCTATTGACTTTAAAATTATGTTTCATTGATTTCCAGCATAAAAACTCCGACCCTCCGCCCATGGGCTTTCCTGCAGACACATCAGTTATTGGACAAGAGTTACAGAGTAAAATTGAAGAAAATGCAAGACTCCACAAACAGGTAGGCCTACATAAGCGATTATATACATGCATGTGTACTCTATATAGGTAATGCATAGTACATGCATAGGTTAGAAAGGCATGATAACCAGGTCACTAATGATATTCTCTAACTGTTCCCGATTTCTCATTTCTAAATCAAGAGTAAATTTGGTAATATTTTTAGGTGTACGAATCTGATCAGGAGTATAAACAAGTCGTCGACGAATTACGAGATCGACAAAGCATCCTCGAACGAGAAACGAGCACGCATCAAGAAGTCATTAGGTCAATGGTCGAAAAACACAAATCCACCGTCGACAAATTACAGGAAGAAAAAGCGATGTTAGAGGTGCGTGTTCGTGACCGATGGTTCAGGAAAAGTTATTTTCAGTTCATGTCGATGTCATGTTATTTTGAATTTTATTTGAAATGCACGATTTCGTTCGTACAGGTAAAATACCAAGCCCAAGACAAGGAAGTGAGAGAATGTAAATTGCGTGCTGAATTAGCGTACGTTTTCTATTGTTTATTATTTAATATTACCGTCGTCATTTGAACTCCATAATGCATTCGTCAGGGTGGCCACTTACGGGTAACTGGAATATTTTGAGATTTCTATATCGTGCGTAAAATCGAACAGTTTCCGTCTCTGTTGTACGTTTGACTGTGTTAATTCATTTAATTCTTTCCGGATCGAGTCAGGGAAAATAACCTGCATGTCAGAAAAAAGTCAGGGACTCAAATAAAAGTGGCCACCCAGTCTGTACACCGATTCACGTACGATGCTTTTTCTTGTTTTAAATATGCACAGTGAGCAACGGTTGGAACAAGTGCAAAGAGAGCTGCAAACAAAATTAGGAGTCGCTTCGAAAATCATCCGAGATAAATTGCCCTTCAATGATACTCGTAAGTGCGTAACGAGGAGCCTTGAACGCTACTGTGGTGATCAAGGAATTACTGGGCTCAGTTTCACGAAAAAGTTTAAGCCTAAAACGGTTAAGTTTGAATTGTTGTCCTCATTGAAAACATGGAGTAACCATCGGCAATTACACCAAAAATTTGAGTTTAACTTTTTTGTGAAACCGAGCCCTGGGCTTGATAGTAGTTTTTAGCATAGTCTTTCATGAGCAATTTCTTCTCCATTTCGATTAAAATTGAATGAACTTTTATTCATCAGTTGATTATCGATAAAAACTACACCAATGACCAGGTATAAACTTATAAATCCCTTTGGTGGGTCATGGGGTGATGTATAAATTTGGGAACCTCAAAATCCACTAATGAACTCATTTTGACAACAAGATGTCAGTGCTACAGTATTCATTCAGAATAAACTTTGACTGCCAAAGATACTTTTTATCTGGTTTTGGACTTAAATCCCTGCAGGCTCAAGTTCTGAGTGTGGTGAGTTTCTAGGTCATTAAATACTCTATTTGATCGCCAGGGGTAGTCGTATATTGAAATCATCAAATTGATCAAGATCAAGCATTTCACCAGGTGGGTACGGTGTCGCTGGACCGCTAGTTATTCACTTGTTTTTGCCATTTTAGTGAATCGAGACCTAAACTCGCTGAATATTCCCACGCATGATAGAAAACATCAACTACGCGCTAGAGAATTGATCAACAATGCCGCCGGACACATTCGTGAACTTACTCAAGGCCTGTCCAACTGGCATACTTACACCGAACAACGAACTAAAATCTATCCCTCAGATGAGGCAAATGAACCGCTCAGTGATGTAAATAAGAAGGTAAATGTTTCCGATATTGCCTTCACACTAGCTAATTTTCCCATTTCGCAATTAGGCCTTCTTTCAAGGGTAGAGATTTTCGCTAGGAAAAGAATGGAAGCGATTTGGGAAGAAATTGAGAATTATTATTTAGTTTGAGTATTTTCCGCATAATAGCTTGGAAGGAGTGCGGAAAACATTTTTTTTTAAAGAATGAAATTCATTTTGAATTTTATTCAAATGATGGAGAAACAAAGAACGTTTTACACATCATTGATTAGGTTGAAAATGAAGATGGTAAAATTACGAGAAAATGATAACATGACTCAGGTTTTTTCATATGGTGTTTTTGGCAAAATTCCCATTAATACATCCCTGAGCAAAATGGGAAGACACCCATACCCGGCATTAAAAAGTGTTCCGGTATAATAGTAAACTCCCACAAGTTGTATCGCGTTTTATTGCTAATTTAAATATCATTCAGTATTTGAACATTTATTTTATCTTTGATCATTTGTTTTTCATTCATTAGTTGTCCACGTTTCTCCATGAGAATGCCAGCTATCTGCGCGCTCTTGAAGCTGCATTTCATCAGTTCCATGAAAGCCTCCGAGACGACGCCTTAACCACTCTCGTAAGTTTTCAGGTTACTAGCGATAACGGGGAAAATTCTTCATAACAGTAGCTTCGATGTTTCATATTATTGGTGTATAATCATTTTCAAGGAGACGTCCGTTGGATTGCAAAACTTTTCGGACAAATTTCGATGTTACGTGAATTATGTTTCCAAGTTGCATCCATACCAGTTATTAAGGTTAGTTTCAACATTGTACATGTATTTTGGGTTTTTTGATTGCATAGAGAGAATTGATACTCATATTTCTTATCATAATACCGGAAGTAACAATGTATGCTTTTCTAGTGTTCTTCTTAGTTTATGTTTCAGAAAAATGAAGCCTTGCAGCTTTATTAGCATGTAATATGACAAAAACTTTCTTGTTGTCCTTACAGTTTAGAGGAAGAATGTGCTGTAGCCAGTTGTACATCGACGTTGAAGGCTAAAAACATGGAATTGCACTCAGCATTGCAACGCTTCATGGCCGCGCTCAATAAATTGGAAACTCATACAGCTCTTATAGCTGCTCAGAGTATGTGTATGTAGATGAACTGGTATATTACTGTTGTCACTTATTTTATTCATATCTCGTTTGTTTTAGGTAAAAAGGGTTGCCATCATCCCAAATCGAATCAAGGGAAAATGTTCGCTCTGTTAACGGCCAGTCTTCACGGTTTCCATGAAGCCCTTAGAGGTAAAACTACAACTTCGTTCAACATATGTATATTCAATCAATTGACAAAATTATGGGCAGGAACATTTGCTGATTTGTTTTGTTTCATCGGAAAACAATTTCAGAGGTATCGAAACATTATAATTCCAAAGTTTCTCTCGAGCACCAGTTACCTACCGCAACGCAGAAACTGAAAACTACAGATGAATGCGTTGTGTCCTCTTTAGTGTCTCTGGTCACTACGACAGGCAGGGTACGTAACTACTAGGCCTCTTTTGTTGTTCCATGGAGGTATAAGCTGGATATATGTCTGGCTATGTTTTCAGAAGCAATTACTTTAGCCAGGGCGATTTAAATGTTGTTCTGCTCAATTCGATGCAAGTGGAAATTCAAATTTCAGAAGGTGCTCCCCGGAAATATTGAATTATTTATTAAGTGGAATTCCACAAAACCATTTTGAAAGCACACTGTTTTCAAGAAGACGAATTTGTAGAGTATTTTGAAATAATTATTCTTACATTGTCTTCACCCGTATTTCTATCTACAGTTCAGTACATTCCTTGAAAGTAATTTAGATTTCTTCAGTACAATGGCTGGCTATCGTACCCGTGGCAGCAGTATATCTACGAACGAATCAGAAGAGGGACCTAAATCTAATCCGGTTGTCAGTTTGTTCAGACAGCGTGCAGCAAACTATATACAACTCATTAGCCGGGTAAGAATTCACATGAACCTCTATCACAGTTTGGGAAACGATATTATTTTCTCTTACTAAGGGGTTGGGTCTTTATGTTATTAGTAAACATAAAATATTGTCCAAATACGAGTGAACTGCATGATTAATTTCGTCTATTTTGATACATTTTTGATTGGTTTGAATAAAGTGATTGTCATTTTCAGCCATGTCCAGAATCGGTCCCATATAAAACCGCTCTTCAGAACAGACGCATACTCCTGAGTTCCACGGAAAGTCGTGATAGCTTAGCACAACAGGTAATGTATCTTCAACACAGATGCATATATCAAATGCTTATGTACCGGGTATATGCAATATGTGATATCATTGCATAGGTGACCAGTTTACACGATAAAGTGTGCAAGTTGGAACAGGACAAGGAGCACTGGTTGTTGGAATCGCAGTTATTACAGATTAAGTACGAGAAAGAATTGAAGGTAAGATACATGTACTTTAGAAGAATTTTTACTCTACTCTTGTTTACTCTGCTTGTCGATGAAACCATTACTTATTACTCGGTCGTGCGGGGATTGGGAAATCTGGTCATCATACTTTTGTCGTATCCCTTAAATGTTCTCTTTGTGCCTCAGTTATTGCGGGTGAATTATTCGCTATATCTTCAAGACTTAATATTGCAATCCGTTTAGAGAGTGGGCGACCTGGAGCAACAATTGCAGAGATTACAGCGCAGTATGACAGGGTCTATTGAGGATAATCTACACATCGATTCAACAGCCGAACAGAGAAACAAATCGCTTTCAGTATCATCAACATCCATAGATCCAACTATAGTAAGTTCTTCTTCCTTCGTGTGTTTCGAAAATTAACAATGGCATCTAGACTGCTGTGTCAAAAAGTGTTATCGTAGTATACTGGTTAATCTTGTCTTTCATAGATCGGTACATTGGTAAAAGAGGGAATCGAAGATGATGATGTGCAAACTCGCGAGGAACTGATTAAAAACCATTATACAGCACGTATTACCAGTCTTACAAATCAGCTACAGGTGGCTGAAAGTAAGGCTGTTAATTTCCATGCTGAGGTAAGTGACAATCTTGAAACACCTATCAGTAATCAACCTCTCAAATTTTCTTTTCTAGGTAGTTACTGTGTCATTTGATTTCATTGGCCAGGTATATAGATGTAGGAAAAATTTCCATCAGCAAATTATATGGAATATTTTTCCCCCACTATGTAGGATGTATTATAAGCCTGAAGCATCAATTCTTTCATCTCCCTGTTAATCTAGGAAAAAAATTGATTGAATATTGACTGTTTTCATTTATTTTCTAGTGTCGAGCTCTTCATAAAAGATTGAGCGCTGCTGAAAAGTCGAAAAGTGTTAATCTGACTGATTTAGATAGTACTACTCAAGAAGTATCCCAGTTAAAGGTACTTAGTTAAGCATTGATAATTTACTCTCAAACAGTATGGATGAGTGGTTGGAACATCTGTAGTTTTCTTAGACCTAACTCTTATCATTATTATTATTATTATTATTATTATTATTATCGTTATTATTATTATTATTATTATTATCCTCATTGCCTTTGTCCTCCTAGGAGATGATGGTTACAGAGTAAATAGCCTAGGGCCAATAATCATATGAGCAGATTATGCGTAACTTTCCCTTTCTCCACCGAATAAATTGCGTTCCAGGTCCTGATGTTTAAATCAAATGATAAAGATACGTCTTCATTTCCTAGGACGAGCTGCAAACTACGAAACGAAGTTACGAAAGCCAACTTAGTCTAATGAGTGAGCATATAGCTGGTTTGAATGATAAACTGACAACACAAAAAGATGAGATTGATGCTCTAAAATTATTACTTAATTCACACTCTAAGGTAAATACGGTATAGGTTTTATGGTTTTGAGGTATATCTTTTTGTATTCATCTTAAATCCAGGGTACAAATAGACTGATTATTTATTTGCACAAATCATCATAAAAACTTCATAAATTATCCCTGGGTAAAAGATAAATTAGATTTTCATTGTCATTTAAAATAGTTGATCGAAGAATGATCATTGTTTTGAGCAACTAAGTTAGGGTCCAGCTCACAAAACATAACTGAATTCAATATGAAGTGAAGAAATTAGATTGATTTAAGATAGTAGGATATTTTTGAAACCCAGTCTCAGTGAACGTTCATATTTATATGAAATTATCAATGAAACATTGATGAAAATATGAAAAATTGGCATTTCTTATAAAAGGATATATATTCTTTATTTTTCAGGGTAGTCGAAACCTCAAACGCAAATAAGGTTGCATCCAGAACCGAGAAATAAAATAAAATACTGACAATAAAGAGCTTGATAGGCAACATTCATGTATACATATATATTTATCATACGGCCGAATATAATGTAATTAGATACATTTACCACCAAACAATCCTCGGTAAACAACCATCTTATTAATGTTGATTTTATAGTTGTAGATTTTATTGCCTCACATGAAGACTTTATTGCCTCACATAAAGACAATAGCATCTCCCCTGAAAAAAGCACTAGACTTTTTCAAATATGTTATTATTTCAGCATATGAACTGTTGATTTGACTTAGCGAGTCAAATTGGTTCGATTATTTGGCCTATCGATGGGGTTTTGTACCATAAAGGACATGTGTTTTGAAGTCAAAAGGACGGGTTCTTAACCCTACTCAGTTTATGTGACTTCAAATAGAGACTTAAAGCTGGTTACTCGAATTAATGTACATGTAGTGTGTATTCTATCCCAATTTTTCTAATCCATGTACTGGTATCTATATTTGTTAATTCATTAGTTAGAAATATCTCATCGTAGATATCACAGTTATTCATATAACTATGTACTGTGTTAAATGTGAGGTAGTCTGATTAGTAAGGGATCTATCGCTGTAAAGACCTTATTTGTTTCTATGTACCTAGTAATTGATTACCGTTATGGTCTTCGTATGTTTGATAAGTTATCACAAAATGTCGGTTCGACATCGACAGCATAATCTAGTCAAAAATTCTCAAACTTTTCGGTCATTTTGGCAATATCATTTTCACTAGAGTGGAACCTCGTTATAACGAACTCGATTACAATAATACGTGTATAACATTCATTTGGATGTAACAAATATAGAATTTTTGTCCCAAGTAGGAAAATTTGATTAATTTCATACTGGATATAACGAACTATCGGTTATAAAGAACATATTTTCTGGTCTGATAAAGTTCGCTGTAACGAGGTTCCGCTGTATCATTTTCGTTTGTTACACATTTGTACTTGCCGAATGGACAGTATATTTTTTAATGTTTAGATCAAAAATAATTGTTTAATTTTGAAATTCAATCCGGTTATCATTGTTCATGGTGTAAAATTGAAATTATGGATGATTATTAAAATATATATCAAATATAAAATTTGAATCTTTGGTTTTCTTAATTTATCATCATCCACCTCTTCCACCAAAGTTTGTTGTGTTCATTGATGAAGTAGGCAGAGTACGTATCGGTCGTTAATGCCTTAAAAACAAGATTTGTAATTTATGAAATGTTTCAAATTCAATATACATGTAAAAACAATCCGGGCGTGTGATTATCTTAGGCAATCAGTTCCATAGCAAGCAGAGTCCACTTGCTATATATACCGTAGAAAAAAAGCGTGGAAACATGATGTAATTGATTAAAAGATGAAAATGATTTTTTCAACTAGTAAGAATTTATTGTCATCCATTTGAAAACAATTTCAAATTTCGCTGAAGTGAACAGAAACCACTTAAAGCACATTTAATTACTACACCCATAATATTCATCAACAAAAAAATAACATATAGCAACATTGATTATATACGAAAGTAAAAAGATAAAAATATAACGGCAGAAACCGTGGCTGCATCAAATCCTTAAATACATCAAAGTTATAAAATTTGAAATGATAACTCAATAGGTTATTTATCAACTGTTGGTTTAATTCATCTCTGGTGAAAAAGTAGTAGTGGACACATTGATGATCGGGTAAAAATCGTGACCCTGCTCATACAATCGCGTAAATGAGATGTCCATTGTCGAGGCGAGTGGCGCTTCTTCAATGAATTCCTGTCGTTGATCTTGAGTATGCTGAAGACATTCTCCCTTCATCGCTTCGGCGTACGTCTGAGCCTTTTGCCTGCAAAAGCATTGCGATGTCAAAATCATTCAAAAATCACAAAATTTTCTTGGCGAATGAGGAAGTGAGGAAGGTGAGAAAACAGACCTGTAAGGTTCTTGTTCCTGTGGGGACATCTTTCTCCAAGTTTGTCCCAAGAGTTTGCTTACTTGTGCAGTAGGCATTCCTTTATTTGCCCTGAAAGTAATATTTGTTCTTCAAGATATAACAGAAAAGATATTAGATGAGAGGTTGACGTTTCATTTTCAAAAACGCTTTTGGAAATGACCGATAAAATTGGACCGAAACGTAAAATACTCATTTAGTTTTTTCTAATTATATTGTGGGTTTTCACTCCACGTTTGATAGTATGTAATGAAAAAAAAAACTAACATGATATAATCTCTTCGATGCAACCTACTGAACATCATAAAACCGTTCATCCATGATGTTTTCCTCAAGTCGACCTTATTCTGTTTTGCATCATCCCTAAGACTTCAATTGCAATACGACGAGAAAATCAATTAACATATATACATGATATACCGAAACGCGTGAATTTGATGATGATCAATGAATATTTCGATGTTTTAAGATAATCTTTAACAACCTACCCGTTCATTTCGACGACAGCTTCCTGCGAATGCTCGTCGTTACGATCTAGAAATATATAGAAGAATAGATAAATGGACTTAGATTTAGTAAAACAGTATGTCCTTCTTTCTCGATACTGGTCAACTCAGAAAACCGCTTATTTGGTAGTATTTATATCAGGGTTTCAGTGCCTTAAATTTCGAAGTACAGCCTATTGGCTTGCACTGTATCCCTCGGAACCAACATCTTGTATAAATATTAGAAACAATTTTTTCATTTATATTGTATGTACGGTTTACGAAAAATGAATATCTATCTATCTATCAAAGGTGATAGAATTGCATTTCTATTCTCGCAGCGATCAGAAACGGTTTGATTCCAATATGTTGGTAAACCTGTGAAATTGTCAAAATTATCATGTACAGAACATCCAGGCGCGGATCCAGGGTCATTTAGTGACTGTCTCACAACATAATAAATCCCGTAGTACCCGCACGCGCTTTGGTTTGCGGATACAACGGGATTTATTACAACGAACTAAACCTTTGTCTTTATATATAATTTTAGTTTTATTGGCAACTAAAAATTTTTTAAAGCAGCTCTGACTGTCGCACGTGCGGCAATTGCGACAGCGTGGATCCGCGCCTGACATCTCAAAACTGACCTGACGAATCAGGTTCGATTCCTCGAGTTCTAGTAGTTGTCTTCCATTTATCCGGTTGTTGGTGAATGTACCTTCCCACGTCGTAATACTGGTACTGTGGAGAGTCCGGTGGAAATTTCAGCTTTCTCTTCATCGAACAACCCCGTCTAAGATTTGAATCTTCCACCGCCACACCGTCGACTGCTCGACTCGAATGCAGCAAATCTTGGATACCGTCGTGTCGACCATCGACGCAACACGATTTCGACGTATTGTGTACGACATCGAATTCCATCGGTTCGTAACTCAGCCCAGTGCAATTATTCGTTGTCACGTCCTGGCTCCATTCGGGCTCGACTTTGATACGCTTTGATAAGGTACACAACTTATCCACTGGCGAAAGTAAACAGCTTTCTTGACTCTGAAAATATGAAATTTTGAAGTGCATAAAATGCCTCCCCCTGACCCTGTCCTTGTCCCTCTCTCCACGCTGAATTGAAATTCGTGATGCAATGCATGGAATTATCAATTTTTCATTCATAAAACCTGATTTCCTTTATCGTCTGGTTCCATGCCGATAAGAGAATTGTGGAAGAGGGTTTGCCACTGGTCCGGATCCCAGCTACCAGCTTTCAGTGGATTGCGCAACGTGTCGTCTAACGACGGCATCGAATGAAACGGTTCGTGCCAATATTCGACCAAGGGGTCTTGTTGGCTCGTCGGCAAACTGATCGAAGACGCCTGGCTAGCACCAAAACTCGTCGTTGTAGAATCGACAGTTGGCGAGGATAGCTTGTATCGTTTGAATGGAAGTTCGCGCATTTCTTTTCGCTTCATATAAAAGGAAATAAGAGAAAAGCGAATGAGACAAATCTAATTGAGACAGGGCGATTGATTTCCATTCTATAACAATTCATTTCCACCTCTTTTACACAAATTGATAAATCCGGCACTTCAGCAGTAGTATGTTCAGGCGCCTTATTGTTGTCACCTCTTGCTAAATTACACAGAGAAATAGAAATGTGAGTCAGTAATTCATAGTGACACTCTTTAATTCATTTTTCGTCTTCAAATCATTAATGATTACCGCTCATACCTTCGTTTGAAGCGACGAGATGTAAAAAGATACGCTCGGCTTCTTGAGGCAAGTCAAGACCCAACATTTCCACTAAATGGATGAGGCATTCTTCCAGAAAGCATGTATAGTTTATGATTTTTCGCAGCATCTCTATCTGAATGAGCGGCACGAGTTTGACATGTAAAATGTTTGGATCAATTACGTCACTGCATGTGTTGGACAAAAAAGTTGGATTCGAAAATGAATGTCAGAGTTTAGTACCGTACCTTTGTTTCTTTCACAGAGTGAGCCGGATCAGGCCTTGGGACCAATGATGAAATCTGTTGTAAGATTGCATTCAAACTATGGTGACGACTCCTGTAATAGAGACTCTATGTTTTTCATTTCTATCAGAATTTTCTTTGCCTCCCACGACGAGTTACTCAAATTGTATCTAATATCAGCTAGGCCGGGGCAGCGTGGTGTTTGTTCGCTTACATCCGGTAATAAGCGGAATTATTTGACATGGAAAATAACCACCATCAAGGATAAGGACCCAGTCTTTTAATACCTTATGTTGACGAATATATGTTATCGCCTTTGTTTCCGAATATAAACTGGTTAACGTGAAACATGATTTGAATCCCCCCCCCCCCAAATAAACTGACCTTTCGTTATCCCTGTGCTGTTTTTGAAGTCTATCCCATGTTCTTGGCGAGTAACGAGCTTTCGCTTGTTGCACTTTTGCAATCGGTGTTTTCAAACCACTCTCTTCTTTGGTTGCCTTCGTTTTCGATGTTTCTTGCTGATCGTTGCTTACAACATCTAAATTGATTGACTTCGTGATATCTTCGGGGTTTGGAGAAAAGTCGGGCGTTTCCTCATTTGTTGGATTGAGCAAAGCCCTTGAATCATCATTAGGAATTTTAACCGCATCTAAATTCCGTAGCTCCTCGTCAGCAGCTTGCACGCGAAATTGAACGTTGACTTGATTTTGGAGGGGACAATTAGTGGCTGGATTCGAATTATCTGACGCAATTGTATGCACGATGCCGGTGCTGGGAATTGTCAACTGATTATTTGCTTGTTGTTGTAACTGTGTTATGAACTGGTTCAGTTGCTGCGCCGGTTGATGGATGAACGTGGTTACAGGCGGATTATTAGTTTCATCCAAACTAATCGTGTTGGGAACTACTTGAAAGACCGACTGAAAAATGAATGATTACAAACTGAGTCTACCATCAAGGCCAACCAGTGTTGAGTTTCTCTTGAAGATGTAGCGACGGCCGAAAATGTTGTCTCCATCATCTAAAACTGCTGTGGATCATCGGAATTTGTCTCCTCGTTATGATAAACTGAGAAGTTCCACACTAGAATCCACAATTCATCTTCCAGTTTCAACTAATCGTTTAACTCTTAAATCGATTCAGTTACTTCATTAATTCAATGTGTCTTAAAATAGATTTAGGTGTTATCCTTTTGTGGAACTGGACCCGCTGTCAATTAGTTTGACTCCAGATTGAGTTAAGAGGCTGTGTAAAATGCCCATAGGACTGTCCAAAACAAGGACTGAAAATAAGCTGAGCTAGTAATTAAGTATACTGAGTCGCTCCAGAAGGATAGGTTTTATTTTCTTTTATTTACATGTGGCCAACAAAAGATGATCGAGATTTTGTAATTTTAAACATTTTACAATAAAAACATGTGCATTTACATTTACTTGTAGTTTGAACACCTGTTTCCATCAGATATAGATATAACCAACACTCGCTTCATCATAAATATATACTATAGATCCAATCAATACACGATATTCATGAGACATATAGAGAGAATTCAACAGTACTGCCCAGTGTGAAGAATGAAGAAGGCGGCGAATAATTATGATAAACTAATAGTTAGTAAGTAAAAAAAGCCGTCTCATGGAAGTCATCAACGCCTAGAAGAGATTAGTTTTGAATACTGTCTAGGGGATTATGGTGTTGTGAATTAAAACAGATCGTACACGTATCTGTCCCGGATGTGCATCGTGAAACATATGCATTGCAAAGGCTATAATACACTTAGATAAATTCAGGATCCAGGGTATTGTCAGATTATACTTTAGGTGCGGTTCCAGCTGAGACTTGTCCAAAAATCTGCTTGCTACGTCGTGAAAATGAGCAAGGCCCTTGTGGCCCTATTGTTTATCTAAGTCTAGGTCTTCACTCCGAAACTGTTTCTGACGTTGGTCCTATCGTCGTAATCCAATGAGGACATACGATTTCTAGGATCAGAACAGTCCTATATATAAGCCTCTAGTCCTCTAGAACATCAGAATGAATTTCGATGGACTGGAAGAGCGCCTTATGTTACTTTTGAGGCACATCTTCTTTTAATACCTGAACTGTACATGGCGTCAACTTTGAACTTGTCTTCAGGAAGGCAGATTTCGGTAGACTTTTAGTAGCGATGCCTAGTTTATTCCATGGCTTCTGAAATCGATTATAAGATGATGACATTGCAATGGATTGGGAAAAGAGGTGTTTGATATGAATGCACCTGAGCAAAGGATCAATTACTCGGACTCAGTTTCGCTTATTTACCAAAACTCCAAGATGAATGAAATGGGTTTTGTATTCAACTTTTGAACTGTTGGTTTTCGGCTCTCCTTGAACTATAAACCTTTTCGACATTTTTATCAGCCTGAAAAAGAGGAATAATATATAATATCATGAGCTGTCAATGTGATTCCTCCAGGCTGGAGATTTTGATACTCGTAATTTTGTCTAACTAAGCCTGTACTGGAGGCGGGAATCGCTTTGCCCGTCGTTTTGCCAGGCCCATGGTCGAAAATGTAGCACATAGATTGAGAGCTTGACACGCACAATGATGAGTGAGACCAGTGGCAATTCCCGCATATTATTTTGGTATCTAAAAAACACTTTAGTACTTTAGATACCGGGGCACATCCCTCCTCCGACAATTATATCATCTGGTCGTGTCCAAATGGCAACAAGCGCCATATCAACAAACTGTCAGGACATGTCATTGTAATAATGTCAACCTCGCAATGACGAAAATAGATAGGCCTAGGGGCGAGTGAGTGTGTAATGTGAAATGATAAAAGTCAGGATCTAGTTCCACATTTGTTAGTTAGAGTTAACTGCTGAGTTAAAGTTAGTTCATTTTCAATGAGTTAACTCTGAGTCAAAAACTTAACTCAGAACTGTGGAACTGGGCCCAGCATGTTTGTTGAATATATAATTTCTAATGATAAGTGAGATTAAGAAAATTCGTTTTTCCTCCTCTCCGTGCCGATTATTGATCACGATAATAAACCATTTTACAGTTGCTAGCCGCCATTTTGTTAGGGTACTTTTGTCCCGTATTGTTGGGTCATTTTTTTCTCTTTTTTAAAAACTATCCGTGATGTGTATTGTATCATATTTCATCTGTCGATGGATGGATTTTGACAACTTCAGCAACATTCAAACCGCGTGAATCTCTAGTTTTCAGTTATGTTAAAATCATTTCTCAAATTTACAACAATGCGACATGAGAGCGATATAAAAATCGGTGGTCAGTTTTTGCCGTGCGCATAGAAATCCAGGGTACTGAACTTTGAAGTTCGTTATTTTCAGAAATAATTTTCTAAAAAATCCAAACATTTCAAGCACTGTGCGCATAAATGCCCCCTTTTAGGTGAACTTTGAAATTTTAAGATATCTTGCCTAGTTTTTTTCCTATGGCTCTTTAACTGCAGCGCGTGTATTGTCATTCCGAGATTCGGCGCTGTTTTCTTTGCGTGTATTTCAGTATATGGGAGTTATTTCTTCATTTTCACTACACTTGTCTCTACGGAAAATGGTTTTAATTGTTGGTACGAGTATCAGGTTTAAATATCACGTCGTTTATGCAATATAATAGATCGGAGACATTAGAGATGTTGGGGTTTAAGGGATTTTTCTGACCAGTTTTAGCAGCGAGACTGAGCGGCATTTTGATCACGCATTCGAAGTTGCGCGCGGGAAGAGAATATATGGGCCTATATTGAGATGGAAGAAGAAAAGAAATATAGCACTCAAAATCGAGTATGATGACCATTTAAATCAGTAGTCTATCAATAAATTTACATAAAAATCTACTGAAATTAGATGGATGGAGAAGTGGTCAAAAAGCTGGACAAATGGGGTGGGGCAAATATTCAGCTACTTTCTATGAATACTTTCTATTAAGTACACTCAAGATTGATTAGATTGGGAAGAAAATATAGGAAAACGTTTTCTTTTTTTCGAATGTCAGACGCAGGTGATAAAAAGTAAAAAGTGACATCTACCATCACCAAAAACGCAAGAAGTGTGTGGATTGCATTTACAACAAAAGAGTGATATTTTGGGTTTTCTTGGGTGCATGTACGTAAGCCTCTGCCTGCCGTAAAAGCGGTTACCATTACAGCCATTACGAACTAGCGCCGGAGAACGGAATACAGTATTAATGTTGTAATATTTAAACCTGATACTCGTACCAACAATTAAAACCATTTTCCGTAGAGACAAGTGTAGTGAAAATGAAGAAATAACACCCATATACTGAAATACACGCAAAGAAAACAGCGCCAAATCTCGGAATGACAATACACGCGCTGCAGGTAAAGAGCCATAGGAAAAAAACTAGGCAAGATATCTTAAAATTTCAAAGTTCACCTGAAAGGGGGCGTTTATGCGCACAGTGCTTGAAATGTTTGGATTTTTTAGAAAATTATTTCTGAAAAAAACGAACTTCAAAGTTCAGTACCCTGGATTTCTATGCGCACGGCAAAAACTGACCACCGATTTTTATATCGCTCTCATGTCGCATTGTTGTAAATTTGAGAAATGATTTTAACATAACTGAAAACTAGAGATTCACGCGGTTTGAATGTTGCTGAAGTTGTCAAAATCCATCCATGGACAGATGAAATATGATACAATACACATCACGGATAGTTTTTAAAAAAGAGAAAAAAATGACCCAACAATACGGGACAAAAGTACCCTAACAAAATGGCGGCTAGCAACTGTAAAATGGTTTATTGCAACACCACGCGCGTCGGCGCCGTCCAGGCCCCGTGGGCGGTGGTTGGTTGGTGGTGTGTGTGATGTGGCCGTGGCCGTGGGTGAGGTGACTTGTGGTGAAGAAAAACAAGTTGAAGAAGTCGAAGAAGGTCATTTGATTTTTAGTTTAATATTTAGCCTCTCCTCACAGCTGCGGGAGAGGGGAACATTTATCTTTCTTCATCAGCGCACCTGGTCTAAACTACTTAAGTTGGGAACGCTCTGTAAACGATTGAATTTGTTAATCAGCAATCGACTCACAAAACCTCGTGTAATATTTTTGTATTAACCGCCAATTCGCTTCCATGTCGATGTTAACTCACATTCATATATTATTAAATGAGGGTTCGAATCCCATCGTGACTGCCGTATATAGACCATTAAATGATGGATTTTTAAATAAATTCCGTGATCCGAATCACTAAGTTTATTGTTTAAAACACGATTTATGCATATAAGATAGTGGTTGAGATAGATTTGTTAGGGAAAAGATTTTACGGGTCGTCGGGATTCGAACCTATTATAAATAGGCTAGCGGGTTCACAAATCAAATTGGGTCGAATCCCATCATGTTTGCATTTTCCGTGGTATCTAATTAAACAATTTCGATATAAAATAGTAAACAAAATATTAAGTTTAAGTTATATTAAAACCCTTACATTATCTCAGAACTTTACATTGATTTACCAGATATTTATAGGATTCGAACCCTTTGTCGTAGAGTCACTGCTTATTTACATGCAGTGGAAATCGATGACGTTTTCACAGGAACCAGGAAGTGAAAGAAAAGGGTTTTTTTGCTAATTTAGACAAAAACTATCGTTCATTCGAGCTTTTACTGTCGATCAGAAGAACTGAGATGGATGGCATCGGTATGTAGACTAAATGCATCTATTGCAAGTTAAGATTACTTCGTAGAATTAGGTGGCATTAGTCGTGATGATGAGCGCAGAGCGTTCTCTTGACAGTTTGACATCTCTGACATGCTGACACTGACAGCCAGTCAGAGGCACTAAGTCAGTCGCGGCACTGACATGTTACTGTTTGATTAGAAAGCAGTGGTGTCAGAAAGAAGTGTCGAGATAAAACGATACCAAACCCCTGACACCGCAGATCAATAAGCATGAGTACCACCCGTGAGTGAGCATGGTGAATCTGAATATTTGTAGCCTAAATGATACTGATTGATAGGACTCCTGGAGTCCTGGCCTAAGTGTTAATTCTTTTCACTGAAATCGAAATGAGGCCTAACCCTGTATCATTGTAAAGTAGGCCTACTGATTCTAGTGTACTTGGCTGAGATTATCTCAGAAGTGATCGTAGATCTTAAGACTGGTCTTAAGTTGTCAGATTGGCTATATAACTGAGATGGTCTTAGACTGGTCTAAGTCATGACTGGTCTTATTGCGCAATTGCTCAGTTGAGACTTAAGCCAAGGATGGTTTTAAACCCGAAGACTCGTATTAAGTCATACTGGCCCCAGTGCTATAGCCCTACCAGTCCATAGGGCTAGTAATTTACTTTTATCACAAATAATTACTCTTTCAGTCACTTCACTTGTATCGGCCTAGCTTTTATTTTTGGTTTATGTATTTTTCTTAAGATTCAATACCAGCAATTAAAGTTGACCCATCAATGGGTAAATTTTGTTTTCACAAATCTTCTTTCATTTTACCATTTTGCATGATTCCTGTCTTATGATTTGAAACCATCTCATCTATTGCTGGAAAGTGTATTATCTTACAAAAAATATTTAAATTTTGATATTTAGATTATTCAAACTCTACTAGACCTATCATCTCGTTGAGATTTATTTGTGCATGATATAATGACACAGAGTCATTAACGGTATAAGGAATTCAATCACTACGGTTCCTTCACGATGTTAGATGTTTTCAATTCTTTTTGACAGACGCGTTATGTAACTTCCCCATAACATCTAATCAACTCACTCCGGTCTTGGGTTTGACTTATTAGAATAGAGATTTTAAAAACATTAGATTCAGTAACCGGTTACTGTACATGTAGTTGGCTTGCATTTATCTTATGGTGGTAGCAACACAGTTCCATATCAATTCAATGTAGATTTACTGCACCTAGAAATCTATCAATGTTATACCAAGTTCCACGTTTGCTGTTTAAATTTGACTCTGGAGCAGTTAAAATCAATCCATTTCATACAGAAAATTTGACTCCCAGAGTCCCATTGGAAAAAAATGAACAGTGGAGCTGGGTATAGTTTATTTATTCACGCAAAAATATTTTTTCTGGATATTTGAATAGTTCATGCAGCAACGAGTCAAATATTGATACCTCACTGCGCAATAAGCTCTGGGTAACTTTCTGCACATATGTTCAAAGGCTAAAATAAAAATGATACCTTGTTTCTCCTAATCGGCCTAGTCATTTTGTAAGCTGCAATAAAATTTGTATCAGTTCATTGCTGCCAGGTCTACGGTTAGCCTGATCAAGAAAAAGATAATATACAGGTTACGTAGGCGGTTGGCCGGGTCAACTTTTGTGCTCAGCAGAAATGAGAAACAATGTATTGATTTTTTCAGCCTAAGCGTCGTTTTGTTCTGCGTTAAATCTTAACCTGGATCTCAAGGTATATTAGGCGGCGCTTATTGCCAATAGATGAAGTGTTTTTGAAGTAGCAGTTATCTTAAGAATAGTTTTCGTACAAAAATCTGTTCATTTTATCCACAGAGGCCTGAAGCTAAAAGGACATTGTTCTTGTCCCGGGAACTGAATCTATTACACAGTGCCTGCGTCAAATACCATATTATTAGTCTAGCTGTGGATTTTATTGTCCTGTAGCGATCTCCCTCTTGGTAGATAACCATGGCAACAACCCACTATTAAGTCGTATATATGGATTTCAGTGAGCTTTGTCGACTGTTGAAAAAATATAGGCCTGCGGATCATAGAAGATGCATAGCCTAGGTTATCTCTAATGTTGTGCCAACCAAATAGGCTACAAGCTTTTTTGAATAACTTGCGAAATTGTTTGAGATATTATCAAACTTAATAGGCTATTAGGCTACTGCCTACATAATATGGTTACTATCTTTCTTTCATTACTATGAGTATTCTTTGAAGTGTCGTAAACAGTAGAGTCTGGTTTAAAGAAATGTTTTTTTTGTTGGGCACAACAGTCATAATTTATTGGTCGGAAAACTGCTATAAATTGCATTTGCTTTTTATCGAATCTGGACCTGGAATTATTGTTGAAATCAATCGCGTACCTGTCTGTCTCGTTGTCGTCACCTCGAGAGACTGAGAGAGTATATTGATTATTCATGCATCACCGCCAGTCCAGACATATTCCGCGTCGTCTAGTTCAGCACAGCAGACGCAGCGGAAACGGCAGATATGGTGGGCAATACGACGAACAATCCGAAGCCTAGTTTCTGTTTGCTTCCTATCGACGAAATGCAGAATAATAACCATATCATTCTCCATCAAACCGATACTAATCTAGCGTCCGGCTCATCGCCGTCGTTTACAGGTAACGGATTCCTGCAGAGATCTACTGAGTTTTTGTGTTATCACTCGGAAGCCATTTCGACATGTGATGGTATATGTTGTCGTTGTTGTTTTTTTCGTTCTAACGAAATTGGGCTTTCATTATGTTTTAGTTGGTTCATTTCGCACATAGTAACAATTTGAATGAGGAACATCATTTCTCTCATATCTCATCATATTGAGGGATGATATGTTATATAGGGCACTATATTTTTGGGTTCCAAGGTTAACGTAAGATAAGAGAATCTCCAATAATGCCCCCACCAAGGGGGCCATATGACTGGTAACTGGTATCTAGCTTTATCTTTTGAACTACCCTTTAACTTCCCTTGAAATGTCGAGTAAGCCCTTAATTCACCGACATTTTCTACTATGTCATCAAGCAAAATCATCGCCGCACTGCAATAATAGTTGATTTTCAGTCTACTGGCAGTCAATTCTGAAATCATGAAAATGATAACAAGCTGTAGCCGACAAACCGGCCTTCAATAAAGCATTCGATTACATTCCGGAGGACTAATAAAATTGTGCGTGCTAGATCGTCTCGTGCTACACATGTTTGTTTATCACTCTTCAGTGTCTCATATGATGTCTGTATATGGCGTGTGATCAACTGTGCGTCTGACTACTGAAGCAGCGCTGCAGAGACGAGATATTGACATGATTTCGTGATAGTCTAGTCTTCGGGGCTATCATCGGTATCGGTTATCAGGAAGTTTGATCGTGAAAACATGTATATCGCGGTTTTAATTACTTGTTTGATCGGAAATGATATGTTGTTATGATAAACAGCTATCATTAATAGCTATGCTTATAAGTGTGAGTGACATTTGAGGGTTTTTATTGTACTCTAGTACTGCTAACATTTAATGAGAAACCGGATGAGTGAGTTTTCAGTTTCTGTTTGGCAAGTTAGACACTCATCATCAAGTCACTTATGGTTACTTGCTTCTCTCCGCCCAATAGTCTGTGTTGTCCTAAGTTGCATTTTTTCCCCTGCCAGACAGTGGGGCATCTACCCAGGAGCTCTGAGGGGGGTACCTGATAGAAGAGGTCATGCAATCATATTATTTCAAAAGATGGAGTGATTTGTTACGCGATAGGTCGAAGAGGTTTCTAAATCCTCATAATAGTTTCAATCAAACTAATAAGGCGCGGACCCAGAGGGGGTTCTGGGGGTTAGAACCCTTTTTCCACCCGACATTGATTTATGACTTATTGACAAAATGGCATAAAAATGTACCAAGAGTTTCCAAATTTTCTGGGGTTGGACAGGCGCTCGCTAGGACGCCTGCCACGACTATGTAGTTCCCTTTTCATATGACATGGATTGAACCCCCTCTCTTCCAGCCTACGTCCGTCGCCTCTGAGGCTTATCATTTCAAGGTCAGATGAACTATGACTTTCAATAGATGGCAGTAGTGTAGCAGGTTTTGGACAGTTCATCGAATGTTTTACGGTTCCACCTGATGTTACTGGAGATAGAACACTGCAAATGAAGCAGCTGTTCTATATATATATATTCGATCAATTGATACATAACATTTTGTAACCGTATACACAGTTAAATGCTCATGATATCCGAAACATTAGACGCTATATCGTATTTCCATGAAATTCTGAATCCTGTTTATGATTGCCATGCGATTTTTAGTTTTTTTATGAGATAGTTAACTTGCCATTTTATGGCTATGTTTTTTCCAATAAATACAAATTTCTTCCTGATAGAGCTTTCATATTTCATACGTTAACTGACCTATCACATGACCAAACTAGGTCAAGGTCATGATGTCAACCAATATGGCTGACTGTGACTTTACTTAGCACCTGACCAAGCTCGCTTCGATGCCAACGCATCTTGCTTTGTATCTCCTGCGTATATGTACCGGGGTTAATTCGTATTTGAATTCATTTGCGAATACCGAAAAGAAAGTCCGTGCGCACGAGACCAGCGAATGAGTCTAGCGCGACGCTGTATCGATCAGATAGACAGCTTTAAAGAATATTCGTTTGTCAGAATACCGCGCGGTACATCTGTGCCCGGCTCATTAAAACCTAAGTAAAACCAGCGATCATATTTGTATCTAAACATGTGTCGTCGTCGTCGTTGTTGCAGTTGTCATTGCAGTCGTCGTAGCAAACATCAGTAACTGAACAGCGTTTGCCCGGGGATTTCTGCGTTCGAGGCAGCTCGTATGATTATTAATACATGTTTATATGAATGCATAATAGGCAGCTCAATGCGGTGACTGTCCTGCGTAGTAGTCAGATTGCTCTACGCTCTGACGGGCGGGGTTATGTTACGACGATCGCATTTTTCTCTCGTGTGAACAAACTTTTTAACGATCAGTAAGTAATTTTTGCCGCGTTTTTCTTTAAATGGTTCAATTTTTCTGATTCACAATATCGGTTTCGTTAAAAGTCATTTAGAAGGGCTATCGATAGCTTTTCGTTTATATATATATATATATTCGTTATAGAGTATATTTAGATTTTATCTCTTTTCGCCCCTCTGTGTTTAGTGTTTATTTCACTTATATACACGCATCTGGATCATTCGGCAACATAGCTAAGGTGTAATTGTAACTTTTTCCACTTAACATACCGATCTGATATACCTACCTGAACCGCACCGTTTCACCACCACTACCGCCCTATTCACGCAGAATTCTCGTTCTATGGCTGTATAGATTTCTAAATGGCTGATGGTATCGCCGATTCGAGCACAATGGACGCTGTCCAATGCAAAAACGAAGGTTAGTGTTTCATTCGTTTGTAGTGTTTTTGATCCTATTCATCCATCACTCTATCGTTTTCGTTATCTAAGTATAAAAATGAGCAGTTTTGCGGAAATCCCGTCATTAACTCCCGGTGGCAGTCTTTCCCTTTGGATTATCTTGTACACTTCAAGTCCAGGGCCCAGTTGCTCAAAAGTTGGTTAAAGATAACCAGTGGATAAATACCATAGTAACAATGAACTTTTAATTGTCACTATGTCAACAATCCACTGGTTAACTCTAAACAACCTTTGAGCAACTGGCCCCTGTTCGTCGGTGGAGGTTGGTTTTTCGGACGATTTTTCAGAAGTTTTTGGGTTGATTATGCCGGTACAATATATCGCCTGGATAAATGATATTTCTCCAAGAGGTATCGTTGTGGTAATCGCGATCGTATCGAAACCATAAAATCATAGATCATGATATATTTAAGCATGATTATCGAAGTGGAAAAGTTTTGAATTGATATGAGTGGTATGGGCAGATGGGATGATGGTTGAACTGATGGGATGCTACGTTATAGAAGAGTGCTTGGGACTAGTGGTAATACTGGGGGATAATATAAGGATTTTCGTGAACTTTTGATTTGACGAATTTCATGCGTGGTTTCGTGAAATCTAAGAAAAATCTTTTGAACGTAAACTTGACAAAAATAGGCTTGTTATTTGTTGAATCTCTTTAGCAAATTTTCTATGAATTATGAATTTCTAGGCGAGCAACAAATCCCGAAACGGGGATTCGAGCTTCATTTGCTCAAAATCGAATGGTTTATTGACATATGGCAAGTGAGGACGTAATAGAAATTCATTTGCCTATGTGTGTAATGGTTTTTAATACCATGTTTGGTTGTTACAACTTCAATGCAGCGTTTGTTCATAGAAATGAAAAATCTTTATGAATCAAACGCATGAATTAAACAAATTATCCAAGATATGGCCGCGAAATTATGAATTTCTTCATTTTTTTTACGTGAAAACGTGAATTCATATCTCCTATTACCCTGGTTAGGGTCATTGACTGGGGGATGCTAGGTCATGGAGGGCAAGTGGTCGTGGGTTGAAACTTGCATATGAGGACAAGACAGTTACTACCAGGATTAATTCACTCTTTGATAGATCAGTGTTCTCTTGTCGTAGTTCGGAAATAGCTTGGAAATCAGAGAGAGATTTTTGTCACTCTTGGATATCTACGGGCAGTAATTACTGAACAAGTAACTGAACAAGTTCTCTGTTAACTTACTGTAGGGTTGTTGCTTATTGCGGCGTTTACGCGATTGGAAACTGCTTGTCGTTTTCTATTACAAATAAAACGCTATCAAACGCAATGATACCCGGGGATAAGTACCGTGCGCATCGATTTTTGAATACGCCTGCTTTTTCAACCGAGGAGGCTTACCGAGATTTGGCTTCGTCGCGATACGCATTAATGAAACATGAACTGAAATTCAGTGTAAAACAATTCTCGGCGCCATATGTTTCCACAAGTGAGCGTTTTGTAGGACTTGCACGTTGTTTTTTTCTAATCGAAATATTAGCTATGCGTTGAACCTGTGTGTCATTTTACGTGCTCATTGACTCATTTTGTCGACCCCACCCTGGAAATTTCGTTTAACCCTTTATTAAATCGACTTAACCTATTGGCACTGAAGTCGCCCGAATCTGCCCTGACTGTTTTTTCATCTCCTAGACAAATACAGTTACAGTGGCATTTGAACCCTTTACCCTGTCAGTGTGTCTACACCGCAGTGCAGTGTATAAATCAGTGATGGATTTTGCTAATACACCGCACTGTGGTGTATTGAGATGTAATTAGTGATTATCTCGTGATGCGGTGTAGACGCACTATAGTGGTATTCCCCTTGTTCAACACACTAGGGTGGAATTATTCAAAATTTTCAAATTATCTCCAGCACTAATGGGTATTAATAAGTCGGCACTGAAAGGGTTAAGCATTAGCTAATGGGCATAATTTTGGATTGCAGCGGTCAATTGGGCCGATTGCTAAAGGTTCCAACGCCACTGGCTAGTCATCCATGACATTAATATTTCACACCAAAATCTACATCTTCCTATTTTGAGTTTTTGGGGTATGACCATGACAGTACCATACGGTCAGTTGTATCCAAATTTTGGAATTACTGCTACATTTTTTCCAAGATTTTGAGTGAAAAATAATGCGAGACGCTAACTAACAATACAACTTTGCCACGGACTCTATTTTGCAAGTAACCTTTCGAGCAAGTCAGGATGATATTCAAGGCTCGAAAGTTCATGATCAAATCATAAATCATGATACATTTAAGAATGATTGTCGAAGTGGAAAAGTTTTGAATTGATATGAGTGGTATAGGTAGATGGGATGATGGTTGGACTGATGGGATGCTACGTCATAGAAGAAAGTTCATGATTTCGGTGGCCCACCTCATCAAATCTTGTATGAAAGCGCTGTTTATTTACTAGAAAATAACACGATTACTACATGAAAATCATCTAAATAGCTATTTTGTATCATAATAAATGAGGATTCCCCCTGATTTATCTGGGAAGACATGGACGCTACATAGTGAAATTTGCGACTGCTAAATGGGTTAATGCATGCATGTAGTCAAATTCTTTTCTGCAATCTTTTTGTACATTCAAGCAATATTTTTCTATAAAAGAAATATCCGGCAACGTGTAAGATAACGATAAAACTTCTTCCTAGAAATTATCTATTCTAGATAAACACATAGTACTGAAAAATTTCAAACATTTCGACTTAGGCCTATGGGATCGCGCAACGAGCATATATGAAACTTTTTGAAAAAATAGCTATCAGCAATTAAATTCATCTAACTCTTTCGTTGGAATAACTTGATTTTTAATAGCGAATGAACACGATATATTGTAGTAAGAAGATCCTACAATAGAAATTTAGAAAGTAGTTTCGTTGAATTAGTTGGAACCACAAAACCGCAATGTTTTAGGTACATGCTAGCATCGACCATGATCATCAGTGCTTGCACGCATACAAAATTTGTTGTAGGTTATTTACGTTGTACCTGCGAGCAATTATCTCATTGTTTTCTCAATTATCTTATTGTCGGGATAATTGCTCATATTGGTCGTACCTAGTACAGTGGACCGGCTTAATGTAGATCATTTGGAATATGAAATGAATGCGGTTTAAGACAAATCTGGATTAAACATCATATTTTGCGTACATTATTGTGTGGGACGGTCAATCGTGTATAATACTCGGATTAGATCAAAATCCAAAGTGACCCGGATTGAACGGGTTGAATTTTCTATTCAATGAATTCTTTGAACTTTTGCTATGAAATTTTGCTAAAATCGCTTTATGCATGGACTCTTTCGTTTAAGAGTCCGTGTTTCAAGGGATTAGCTCATTCTTTGAACGATCAGCCAAAAATTACTTTTTATCAGAAGTTATGATAGTATCGATGATATTGATATTTTATTGACAAATTAAATTACAATAAGAAGTAGCATGGGTAAATATAGGATATTGTAATATAAGACGCCGGACGACTGGTGAAGTTAAAAAGAAACTTATGACCCGAAGGGCTCAGTCACCCGCATACACAGAATCATGCACATTCATACCCCATTCATTACAAGTTTCAGGACATAACATTCAACATCAGAAATACATATACCGTACTTTGATTTAATCATATTGGAAAATGAGATAGAAATGAAATGAAATCCCGCCCGGATGGCGTAGGCAATAGGCGAGGATCTCGTCATTGGTAGTATGACATGGCGTAGAGATTCTCCACGCGAATTAACCTTTATCGAAGATCAGAGAGAGAGAAGAGATGCCCGCCGCCATTTTTCTGGAAATATCAATAAATTCTCGAAAACAATGCGTAATTAAACGCGCGCGTCGAAATGTAATTCAGTATGAAATTGATTTAAAAATAAAAACGCATCGTTGAATTTACCACTGGGCGTGCAAATTATATTGCATTTACTTCGTTATCGTTTCGCCTAATGCCAGTGGTTATTTCATTGTCAATTCATAATGCCGGTGGCGAAGGATACCGTCGAGGAAACCTCCCCTACGGGTAAGATTCTTTTCTCTTCGAATATTAGCGCCGTTTGATTCCCGATTATCGAAGTGCGCGCTGTTGAATGAGATCGCGTTGAAGACATATTTTCGTGCGCGGGGCGGGTGCCCCATCGGCTCGAGTTGTTTGGAAGGTTCATATACCGTAGAGCCCCGTCCCGCGTAGTAATTTACCGATTATGCGAGGTGTCAATTGATATACTTATATGTCGAGAATTCATTGAAACCTCTTCAAGGGTTCAGGTCGGTGCGTTCTGAGACTAAAGAAAAGCGTGAATTTCATTGGCATTCGGGTAGTGCTAAAAAGTTCTTCATAGTTTGATTTTTAGATTAGTTTAGTAAAAATAAGACGTCTTTACCCAGACTCAATTGTTGATTTTTTCAAATATTCGTACATCTCTCTGTACAAAGTCGAATTCCAGAAGTGTTATTTTATTTCGGGTCAATGAAATCCAGAGCCGGGCGCTTAAACCTGCGCCATGTTTTGACTTCTGCTCCGGACGCAGAGGTGCTTTTGCATGAGACCCAGCCTGGTCTAATACGTAGATGCATCGCATTTAGATTTACCGGTATACAAACTGGATTAAGTCGTCCCGTTACTTAAAATCATCACAAATTTTTTGTATCCCAATTTGTATTTCAAATTCGATCTACTAAGTTTAAATCGTCAGTGGTCAACATAACGAAGAGCCCAGCTATAACGACTTTAAGCAAGTTCGACTATTCAACAATAATATTTCTTTTTCATGTATTGCTATTTCTGCACGTGTTAGCATGATTATGCAAATTTGTGAATACCCCAGTAACAAATTGAATCTTATATAATATCCGAGTGCACTTGTTTTGAGCTTGTAGATGATGCAAAGCGAATGTGTTTGTTTTTAACTTGATATGCAGATCTAAGTAATACATCCACATGCACCTAGCTGTATATTCTAAGCTTTTATTAGAATCTTAGACGTAGATTAGTATCAAAAATGCAAACTCACTTACGTATCTTTGTTGAATACGAATGCACCTGTTTTCAGCTTTTTAGATTTTAGATAGCTGTGGTAGAATCAAAAATGCATTTGCCTTCGTGTATTTTTGATGATATCTAAAGCTTGGTTCCGCAGTTCTGAGTTGAGTATTCACTTATTTGAGTTGAATCATCTGATTTAGAATTTCATTTTGGCCCAAAATTTATTCAAACCAGAACTGTGAAACTGGCGTCTAATTGGGCCCTAGTTTCATTTATGTACTTCAGTTACGTTCAATTTACGCATTCTTTTGCACATGCATTTATTTCAAGATTCTCTTTGATATTTAAAGTTAACTATGATATATACTTCTGGGATAGATCCAAGGGGTGCGTATATTAGTATATTTTCAAACGTGGAAGTTTTGGTGCCCTTCAAAATTTCCACCGCAGAGTTTTTAGAGTTGCCTTCCTACCACCACCTGAATTTGAGAAACGGTTGAAACGCTTTAAACTGCTTTGTTTCACGTAATTTTCTCGGACCCTAGGTCTACGATGTCTTATCAAAGATGACGAAAGGCTCCGGATCTGCCCTGGAATTACTCGGCGTCAGCTTCGAGTCGATTGATATCTTCGTTTACTTTCAGATGGCCTGATATCACACGAAAATGAAGAAGTTCGTGATCGGGTGACGGGACTCGAGAAACGGGTCGAAAAACAGGAAGACGAAATAGTGTGTCTGAAAAGCGCGCTATCGGACGTCATCAGGAGGTTGTCCTCGCTGGAAAGCGCTAAAGGTAATTGTCCCTGTCCTTGCCACGGGGGAAAAGTCTCCCCAAGTTTGTACACCGCTAACAACAAAAGCGCTTTATCGAAGTCGAAAAGTCGTAGTTTATCTAGCCTGCACGCCGGCGCGAATAAATCCGCCGAAAAATCCCGCACGTCCTTGTCGACGTCCGAGCGGTACAAGATCCATACATCATGGGGTGAACAGTTGCATAAAACGCACTGCGTAACGACCGAGACGCCGGTGCGCAGTTCGACTACGGGTAAATGGTCGCACGCGCCCGAATTATCTCCCAATTCCCCGCATCAGCATCATCAACACACGAACGTCGCGTTCGGAAGCACGCTGCCCAGTCGCGCGCAGTCGGTTGAAGCGTTGAGCCGAAGAACGGAGAAGATCGATCCGGTGACCGCGCAGCGCATCGAACAGGAGAAAATTCGCAAGTTCGAGAGCGCGTCGACGCGAAGGCTTTCCGGTAACTGCGCGAGTAAAATCCGCAAGCAGAAGATCCGCTCGCCGGCGGCGGTGAGGAGGCCGTCGAACGACTTCAACAAGCGATACCAGCCATCGAACAAAAACGAAGGTAAGACTACGTCAGATAGCGACGACGATCACCGCGAGTCGTGTCCCGCTACTCCCCCACCCGTAAATCAACGCGACGATGCAGCGGCGACCGATATTCCGAATGACTCGAAACCAGCGGCGGATTACGCGAGTTCGACGGACCACCTGGAACACGAGGTCACCGATACGTTCGCCACGTTAATGATGGCGAACGACGAGCCGTCGATCGAAGCAGACGTGAAACCGGTCGTCGAAGCGACCGTTTCCGAAGCGCCGGTAACGAACTCGGATCCGCCGCTGTACGAAAGTACATATCGTCCACGTTCGCGAAATCAGTCGTCGTGGTCAATGGACGACGACGAAATCGACGGCGGCGACAAACACAATCGTTCGTTGCTGCGCCATCAAGCCAGTGCGGAGGATTCGGAATTCGTCAATTCGTTGAGGACTCCGACTGAACCGAATAAAGCTCAGCATCATCATCATCATCATCATCATCATCATCATAACTCGAATAACGTGACGTCGACGGTCAGAAAATTCGAAAGAAACGAAGTAACGACGATGGCGAGAAGCTCATCGAAGATGGACAAGCACCGGCAACTGCCGCCGCCGCCCGTGCCGGAAAAACCGCGAAGCATTCGCGGTCGAAGACCGATACATCGCAGCACGGAAAACCAAGAGGATCAGACGTCGCCGGAGCCAACAACGGATAATAGAGAAACGTCTCCCGCTAGCAAAACCGATCAATCCATACCTTCCAAGATTCACGTACGCAGCTCTACATTCCGCACTAGTCCGCAGATAGCTCAGGAAAACAAACCTTACGGTCAAAAAACGGTCAATACGACTCCCACCGGCAAAGTCGAGCCATACAGTCGAATCCGATTGGCAAGGCAGCAGACGGCGCCACCTTGCGATGTAGATCACTCGGAATCGGTGACGAACGACCAACGTTCGGTGATTAGAAGATCGTCACACGTCCAATGGGCCGAAGACGATATGATCGCGGAGCCTGTTTATCCGGCGAAACCCGCCACCGTCGAAGATCCGATGTCCCAACTGAATAACACGGCGTACATGCCATCGTCTGATGTCCAATATCGAGATGACGGTCCGGATGTGGAAGAACCGATTTCGATGGCTAACGTAAACCAAGCGGAGTCCGTACCCGAAGCGGATGTTCGCGATCATCCAGACAGCAGACGTGGAAGTTCGGAGGATCGCCGATACGAAAAGCCTAATTACTACAATCGCGATCGGATAGGCTATCCTGACAAGCAGCCGCAAACAATTTCGGAATTGGGAGACAGGGGCCTTATATACCCGAAAAGAGAGCCTCGACCTTACGAGGACATTGTTAAACCGGAAATCAAAGATAAGCCCGAACGAAAAGGTGGTAAGTATCTCCATCCTCGGCAAGTTGGGAATCTATCGCTCCTTAAAGTTCGGTGACCTGATAAACTTTTATTTTTAGCCTATAATACGACGTGTATATATGAATCTTTAAATTTTTATCGACTATCTATCTTATGATGAGGTTTAAAAAATGCTCTTATTTCAGAACACTTTGCGCACAAGCACTGGAGATTCGGGGGTTATATGAGTCTATAAATCTCAATTCAATGACTCGCATTTAAAATGCTATAAATCTGACTTGGAAAAGCTTGAATATCTTTTATTTTACAGTGGAAGACTTAACAAGATTATTGTTATGGTCATTCGTTATTTTGTTTTTTTGCCTAATTTCTATCGCCGTGTCTATTACAGGCATTACTGACTAATCAGAAATACCTGAAAAAAAGAAAATTTTTAGTTCCGTTATCTTTTTATGGTGAATGTATGACTTACAGGTGCAGCCATGAAAAAATGCTCTGCAAAGTAATGTGTATGCTTAAGCGACTTATTTTCAGCATACATTTGGTGTTTACTCATTATGATTAACCTCTAACGGATGCTTTTGTAGGCTTAGTTTCACAAAAAGTTACATTCTAAAAATGTCATCAAATTGTTTCAGTTCAATAGTAGACTTGAGAAACAACATAACAATATAAACTTAAGCAGGTCAAGAAATGTTTAAAACATTTTGTGAAACTAGGCCCCATGGTATAAGTACCCGGTAATGCGTTGTTCAATAAGCCTGCTGTGCACTGGGTGATTTTGGGTCATGAACGGTAAGAATGAATTTGTCGCTCACAACAGAAAGTCACCTACATCATGTCAAGAAATTTCCTAGTGTGCAGTGACCATTAGAAACTACTTCTGAGAACATGAATAAACTTTAAGAAGTCATTCTGTGAAATGCCCCTGGGCTCATATCTAAAGATCTGAAGTTCGACTAAATATAATTTGTATCATTTGTTGTAACATAATGATGCCGATCCTCGTCGTATGTTGGGTTTGTGTAACCATCCCCTGTCACTCTTTTTAATATTAGTGATGTTAAGATGTAAGTATGAAATATGAATATGGAAGCAGAAATTTTGGTCACCATCTGCAATTCTAGGCAAATAAGAGCTGTTATTTCCTGTACCCTGTGTGCTGGACCAAGTTCTGGTGTCTAGTTGAAATATAATCCTAGGGTTAAACTACATATGAATTAGGGAAAACTTCATTGGCACTTTTACGAGGTCCTGTGGATGTTCATGATTTTTTCTTTCTGATGAATTAATCTTTAAAAAGCTTTTCCCTAATAGACTCCTTAAGGATACGTACCTAGTAGAATGTGTTCGCTTGGTTCTATCGTCTATGATAATATGAAAAACAAATGATCCTTCATCGTAATCCTGTTCGATATTTCAGTGCAACAGCAAAACAACTTATTACCAGCGAAATCGCCGGTCAAAACCACCGCGGTCTCTCGAAAACCGTCGCACGCGAATTCGCCGGTATCGGCGACTCGGCGAGCTGTGTCGTCGGACTCGATCCCGACCAATAATCTACGTCATTCCTCGTCGCCGTCTCCGTCATCGAAAAGTTCACCGCGCAGTTCTTCCACGCCGAGTAAACGAGCGTCCACGACCGCATCGCCCAGCGATCAGAACGGACACTCGCCAAGGTTAGTAACGACACACGATAATATAGCATAGGAATGCTTAAACCGACTTTCTAGTAATGCTTACGTTGTGGAGAGGTTAACGTTTATAGCGAACTAGCCCTTAATCCTCTCAGTGTGTCTACACCGCAGTGCGATGTATAAATCTGCGATGTGGTTTGCTAGTACACTGTATCGCAGTGTATTGATCTTATAAGTAATTAGTTTTTATCTCCTTTGAAAGATGGCAGCACCTGTCAAACATAGTGAAATATTAGCCAATAATGATACACTGCACCGCGGTGTAGATGCACTACAGCAGAATGCCCATTATTCAACATACTGGGGTAGAATTTTATTTTTAATTTTCAAATTATAAGTTATCCTGGAGCCAGTTTACGGTTGTAGGTAAACATTTAATCAAAATGTTCAAATCCAAATGAAGTGGAGATTTCATTTTTTACCAACTGTTTGTATGCATACAGTAGCCTATAGTAAAAACATTGAAGCAATCTAAATGTGAGAAAATGTTCATGAAATCAACCCCAGGACCCTGGATCCAGTTCGACTATTGTGAGGAAGTTTGAGTTTATAATAAGGTCATTTTCAATGTTTGAACCAATAACTGTGGAACTGGCTCAGGGGGCCGCTTCCATAGTCGAGACTTAAGTCTTAAGTACGACCAGAACCAGAAAAGAAAAGCATATAAACTCACAGTAAATTAGCAGAAGCTGTGTGTCAATAACTAAAGTAAACAGAACTAATTATAAAGCAATAATAACGTACTGTGAGTTTATATGCTGTTCTTATCCATTTTTGGTCATTCTACCTGATGATGGCTGTTATAGTCAACAGCTGAAATATTGCGGTTTCATTTCAATAAATTCTATCGGATAAAAATCCTTATGTTGGAATTTTTCAATTTATCTACAGTTGACACCGATTAGAGTGTTTTATTCGACGACTGAACGTTTAATATTTCAAAATGAACTTATTTCGAATCAAATTTACGACCAACTGGATCTTGGTGTAACTTGCAAATATGGATCTGAGTCATGTCGTATTTTAGAATGTCATTTTACTGTAGTTGAATTCATGTTGTTTTATTCGGTGTTTATTTTGTCTTTTATAGACGTTATGGGTCAATGTTTAATTTAGCAGTGCGACCTTTGAATGATTCATTCTATGGGTAATACATGGTCAACCCTTTTGTGTTCTGTACATCCCGCGAATCATTGCTTTACGTATCAACCACTTTGTGTCAATTGATTTCAATGAATCAGTGCCCCTGTGTGTTTCCTGTTTCATCATGAGAGAGTTTAAGCTGTTTGAAATGGTTATGTTTTTCCATACTTGTAGATATTGAAGATATCGAGTAACCATTAGGCACTAAACTGAGAATTCGACTTAACTCTCTTATGTGAAACTGAACCCAGGGCTGTATTTTCAATTTCAGCTGAACGTAACTTTGCTAAAATTCTGGCCTGGGTCCAGTTTCAGTGATTCAATTCACTTCAAATCAATTCAAGATTTAATCCCTTTTATGAAACTAATCCCTGGACCAAGTTCCACACTTGTGTGTTATGTAGATTTGATCTTTTTGTGAGTTTCAATTTCCAATCACTTGAACTCTACTCGGTAAGAGCCAACTCTACAAGTTTATGTACTCACAAACTCTTTCACAATTCTATTAATTTCATGATATTTTCGATAACTTTCTTGAAAAATGATTTTGTTATGAATATAGTACTGTTTGCCTTGGATGTAGGTACGTGAAGTCGCAGCAGGGATGGGTCATTATCACGATGAATCGGAGTAGGAAACTTTGTGATGCAGTCAGGTTTGTTTAGGTCGTATAGCGCTAGGGGACAATGTTGTTTTGCGAATTAAGTGTATTATGAAATATCTGAATGCTACATTTTATTAGATTTAGAATATGTATGGGATTGCCAGATCTGCTTACCTGGCAATGAATTCCAGCTTAAATGAATACACGTATTAAATTATCATTTTGGAATCGCATTATCTACATGTTCTATGGAAATTGTACATAAAGGAACACCAATGAATATTGGATGGCCATTGCTTTTCACCGATTTATGCGGATTAGCATAGAAATTTTTTTCTACAGATACCAATTAAGTGACAGAATTACCGTACTCTTAGCGTAAAGGGACTGATAGATAGTAAACAATTATAAGCGAAAATACAAATTATTTCTTTACAAATTAAATGAAATTTTTATTAGCAGAATGAACATAAATTGATACAGACTGCAAAGAATTTAATAAATGATTATACGAATAATTCGGAATTAAGTGAACTTGACTGTATATAGTAAGGGGCACGTGATAATCAGAGGCTATCAACTCCTGGGCTAACAGGGTCTGCTGTCTATTAGCTGCTGCTACTTTTTTCTCGATTAGGCACCAATTCTTGTGTTCGGTAGCTTGTTTTCGAATTAAGACATAAAAACGCTGGCCATCATGACTTATGTTTCTGTGTGTTTCATTGCTGTTATTATCATTCATTCAGTCGATTCGTGGTTTGTTTCGAGTATATGATATACATTACACGCTATTCACATGTCATAATTAATATTCACCCCCAAGAGATACATCGTCGCAGCTGTTGTATTTGTGTCGTATATGGATTGATATTTTAATAAAATGAAAATGATGATTCGACGAACATGTCGGAGCCTACTGGTGGTACATACACAACTGACTGAAAATTTCGATCAAAATCAGAAAATTCAATTTCGTACTTGATATACGACGGAACCTCGTTTTCATATGAATCTTGTGGGCGAAAGTGAAATTGTTTGTATTTATTGGGTTTCATATTATCCAAATCTTGATTGATATAAACGTCTTAGCTGGGACATGCTGGAAATCATTGTGATAAACGCGTTTCGTCTTTGACAGAATCGTATTCGCGTCGTTCAACTGTAATAATGAAATATCCATGATGACGAACCAGATTCACAGGTTCCCTCCTGAGGTTCATTGTAACGAAGTTTCACCGTATATGTACATGATACTTTATGGGATCATTTTCAGCGCAGTACTTAATACAATTTGTATGTGAATTGTCTGAATGATAATTTCGATTTTACCCCAAAAAAAATTATTTAATCCCCCTCCGTAACTTTGATATCAAATTCAAGGGTCCATGATTGCTGTTGTAGAATGTTCTGTTATCACAGGAACCTATAAGTAGTTGGACCTGAAATACCCTAATGCCCCTTTTATGCAATCGTTCCCAGTACACAATTACAATATAGGTAACAGCGCATTATTCCTAAGTTGTTAAACTTCTATTTCTATAATACAACCAGATAAGACCGGAAATGCACGTCAGCGGGCACGGCAATAATTGATTCGGTAAAAAGTCGTGGGACGATCGCTGCTTCCATGAAATCAGACGCCGGACCCGCGATACTAGTTACACGGTCATATTATACCCCGCAGCTGGCTATCTTCTGTATGCACTACCAGAATATAACAAGTAATAACCATATACGTGACAATAAGTGTTATGTTGAGTGTCTCGTCCATCCGTCCTTAAATCATGGAATCTTTGTTGTGCTGTTTGAAATGGCGTCGAAAACACGGGACGATCCTCGGAGAAGACTATCGCACGTACGCGGAGCTTTTGGACGATCGGCTGAAACCGGCACTGGCTTTATTTAAAAGGTGCTCCTCAGATTATTGTGTCACTAAAAGGTTTTTTGTGTGTTTTCGAAGAAGGATGAAGTCCATGCGTTATTATTCGGAGCGCGTAACTATTCCTGATGTTTCTGTTTTGGCCTGAAAAATGTTGATTTAATTCGTGCAGCACGAGTAGTACTATATGGGTTAACTATTTATTTGACGCACGAGCTTTCGCTACTAATGTACAGAAGCTTCATTACTCATTCACCTGATGAAGCTTCTATTCATTAGTAGCGAAAGCTCGTGTGTCAAATAAATAGTTAACCTATATAGTACTACTTGTCTGGTTATTTATTCTAAACCCGGTTAAAACGGCTTCTCTACGAAATGGAAGTATGTTAAGTGTTACTGGAGGTCTTACTTCTTTGTATCTGATTAATTTGAACGTTTTATTTCGCATTTCCTAAATTTGTTACCGCAAGCACTTCGCAGATATTCTTAGACCTGAACAGTATCTTTTTCAGTTTTGTTGTGTGGAATTTGCCTTTCAGGTCATCAAATGCATGTCATATCATTACTATATGCGCTGTTCATTTAATTACGTTTTTCGTACTCCTCAGAGGGAGTCTTATAATTGAATTTCATATATGTATACACAATCATTAAAATCCTCGCGAGGTTCACTTTTTCTGTGGAAAATGTTCGCAATCAAAATCCAGGGTTTCGAATGCGATATGAATGTCGTCGAAAAAAAAGTCATGTCAAATTGATGCAAACTACGGTAGACTCCTCTAAGAAAAATTATTCATTTCCAGTCAAAATACCAATGATCCCAATTAATTCGAGTAGGAGTCTAATGCTTGTCAACAGGATCCAGTTCCACAGTTGTGAGTTACAGTTAACTCTGGGTTAAAATTAGTTCATTTTTAATGAGTTAACTCTTTGTGTCAAATCTTAAGAACTGGGTCGTGTATTTCATTGAGAATATATTTTTCTAAAGATTTCTTATTTGTGTGACCAAATTATGATAGCATCATCTTCAACATTAATTAGATTAGAACAGAATGACTTGGTATCTATTAGCTTTGTTAATCATAATGGCAGGACGCGTGTACCTGACATAATTTAGTTCCCTCCCGGTGATCTTTATTTCCGTTTCAATTATGACTTCAATGCGTGTTCTTATTCGGTCATTGCTTAGCAGTTCGGAAAGCTCGACAGACCAGGACTGTACAGAACATTCCGAATCTGCCATTCGTTCCACTCTGTTGGCAAAACTATTGTCGAATTCCGCATTTGAACTATTTTTGCTACCCACTTATATATAAGCCTACCGGTAGACGTGTCTGTGGTAGTCAAACTATCAGCTAGCACCATGTCTCCTAGGAAGTAAGTTCGTTTCTATTTGATGGTTGTTTGATGTTACGTATGGTATTAAGAAATTATCAGTTACGTTAAGATATCCATGTGCAGTGGAACCTCGTTACGACAAACTTCAGAGAACAAACCAATTATTGGTATGAAATCAAATTTTCAATCAAGAAATGGGTTGAAATTCTTCTTGATGAATTATTGGAACAAGTTCATTATAACGAGGTTCCAATTGTATTCCAATTTAGATAGATAAGGTGGAATTTGTTATGATTCATAATGTCTGGATACGGAGAATTATTGATTATCTAAAGTTTTAACCGAGCCATATGATTTGAAAGATGGTTGTGGTTTATAGCTTATATATATACTTGGAATTGAGGTTATTATAATGTGGCTTTCTTTTTTCAGTACCAAAGATCCAACGTACAACAAGGGTGAGACAGAGTTTCTTAAGCATGGCAAAATATTCTCTGTTACGTCATATGTATATATCTATATAAGAAGTTGGTCCAGAATATTGCCATCTTCTTGATTCGATCGGAGGCAATGTATTAAGCTGGGTCCACTTCTTTTGTAGTCCATCGCTTCCTCACGTTTTTAGTTTATGCTACCTACCAACCTACCCACCGTAGTGAACATTAGATTCCCGGTATACACGTAGTTAGTTCATTTGCAAACTCTGAATCTATATTTCTAATAAGTAGCTAGAATAGAAAGTCTATTGGCATAGTAGCTAACGTGTATTTCACTGGTCACTCTTCTTTTTAAATGTATATATTATGCTTCCAACCTCTTTACAATCTGTAAAGAAAATGTTCGGCTATAATGGCTATATATACTGGCAGTAGATATAAGCAGCAATCACACGGAGACGATTTGGCCCGAGTCAAATTTGGCTGTACCTAATTAGAAAGCGCGTTCACATGTAAACCACTCACTCGATACTAAACAATGTTTAAACAAAGCAAAGTGGGTCATTTCTGGAACCTGGTAACAATTCACACACAATGATTTGACCCGTGCTAAAATTTGGTTCGAGCCTGGTCCGCTTCAAATCCTCAAAACCTCCCTTCAAATCATTCGGTCAGTATTACACAGGCTTATGTACAAAATCTACTTAACACAATGTTTATGCTTATAGCCGACTGTTACTTCTTGCTCAACACACATGGCCTTCGTAAATTGGGCATTTACCAGTTTCGCCCAGTGCCTCGGGTCTAGTTTCCGAATAAATCTGAATTAAGGATTGGCCGAATTAATCTGAATTAAGGATTGGATTCTAAGTCACGATTTGGCCTGCCCCTGGATAATAGAACGATGCCCGTGTGTGTTCGGCTTTAAGGGGATAATAAATTTATTTTACATCTGCTTGTAGCTGTTATTTACGATATGTGTATTCTGTATTTCATTTCATGTAATTGTATATAATCAGCTCGCAGTAGTAAGTATTAAATTCTGAGTATATATATAATATATATACGTATATAGGTTTTGTTTGAATCCATCAGTGTTCATCAATATTCATCACCATTTTCCTTGAATATCAATTTCGAACATGCCACTGTGGTAGATATCACATGAAATATCCGGTATATTATCGGTAACCAAGTTCTGTACTATGGCAACTGAAAAACCACATTTGGGGCCCGCTTAAAATCAAAAATGTCAAAACTAGGTGACTAAACAGTTGGACATACGTTGCTCCTTTATCTCTGGGTTTGGTATGTAAAATTGGCCCTCTGGTGTTTGGTCGAAATACCCATCCATATCTCGGATATCTTATTTTTCAATGCATGGTAAACCGGCATGTCAAATTCAAAAGAAATACTTCGGACTTATCGAACTTCCTTACTGGCTTTTCAAAGAACCCGATCAATTTCTCTTACCAAAATTATAGGGCATGTCTTAAGTAGTTGAAAAAACGAAAGATTATGGGTATGCATTTTTAACTGTTGTGTTTTAGGATAAACACGATTAAGCATGATGAATAGACTTTTGGAATTTGTCATCAGAAACTTTTTTTGTTTTAATCAAGCTACCCAATTTGGGAGAAATAGATTTCCTACGTATTAGAAGTATTTTCATTAGATTATCTACTCTCGTTGGAGGTTATTCTGTGATAAAAATTAACTCATTCACTCCTGAACATTCAATTCTTGGCCACTAGAAGCCCAAATGCGTATTGCCGAAAATTACTAATTATTGATGATTTTTTTTGATTATGTATTACATATATTAAGTGGAAATAAGAGAATCTTTATTGATATAATCTCTACAAGAGGGAAATTGCACATTTGATCGGTACTATTCTAAGAATACTCCCTCAATGACTTCACAGTGACTACCAAACGATTTCAATTACTTATCAATGTTGGCCGTTTTGAAATCGCCATTTTTCGAAATCACATAACGAAAATAACATGTGTTCATTTCAGAGGATGGAAATCTCCGTATATTCCTGAAAGGTCGACCCGTCACTACTTACGCGCCGTCGGACATCAAAGACGACTACGACCTCGCTAAAGTCGGACACGTTCCGAATGAAAAATTGAAACTAGAATGGGTGTATCCTTTTAGACAGATGCTTTGGTCGAAATACTGTTGAAAGTCGAATTTAGTTTTGCCATTCGTCTTCATCATATGCTCATGAACTTCACTTACTCGTTGCGAGATACTTGGGCCACACTATGTAAAATACCATTTTGTTCAATCCTCGAACTTCAATCCCTCGCCCCACTTGGCGAATTATTAAAAGGAAACTGCTCTGAGGATTTTCAATGCTAAGAGGGCAGCCTCCGGGATTCTAACAAAAATCATCAATGCTCTAAGTGCCACTGGGCAGATTACGCGCAGGTTAAAGATTTCTTTTCCCAATTTTGCCCATTACTAGATTCAAGTCTGTGAACCCTTTGATTGACTAGCTAAAGACAGATGGCGCTCAGCAACACTGTAAATTTGTGTTACTTGTAGTCCTTAACTGTTTAATTGCTTAGTTATGGTTATCGCGGGCGCGATTGTCGTTCAAACATATATTTTCTGCCGACCGGTGAAATCGTTTATTTCGTCGCCGCAGTCGTCGTTTTGTACAATGTTGAGGAACAAATGCAGAGACATTACCTGGGCCACAATGATGACGTTAAATGGTAGGTTTACATCGGATTTTATTGAGGTTTTTAGTACAAAATATCTCAATTTCATCTACAACTACAATCGGGAACGAGCATTAGAAGCTTTCTATTTCTATTTCAGTTTGGCTGTTCATCCCGATAAAATAAAGATAGCCACTGGACAAGTTGCAGGACATGATAGATCCCATGGAAAGGTGAGAATGTGAGCCTTATGTAATCACTCATCCTTCCCGGGCAAGGATACAAAACTGATGGCACCGAGGCTCCTTACTGTACGAAACCCTGCCACACAAGACTGGGTGCAAACATGCATAGGTTGGACACAAAAAAACTTGTGGCACCAATCAGATTGCTTGTTGTATAATCGCTAAGGCTGAAATAAAACTGATTGGCATATACTGACATCATCTTGGCTGTGCATGAAGCAGCGCACTCCGGCTAGTGCTGAGTCTTAAATAATGCCATCAGGTTCGAATCCCTGCATTGGGGAGGATGGTTATATCTAGACGTTCTTATTTAGTGCATTCTCGGACACTGGTCGAACAATGTTATCAAGTCTAGATCACTCTTTTTCTTGATTTATTCATTTCGATTCAGCTGAAACTTCTTAAGTACATTTAGTTTAAGTAAAGCAGATTTAATTATGCACCCGAAAACATGTACATGTTTCTAGAACTTGCGCGGTTTTGTTTAGAATAAAATTCACCAACCAATAATCATGGCTCGACGAAAAAAAAAAACTGATGTTTCCACGGTGAGTTAAGCATGACTGTGTGTGATGACTGAGCCAGTTTATCTGTCACGTACTACATGCACCATTTTGTAGCAGCGGCGAAAGTTTTCATTTGCTAGCATTCGCTTTTGAGGGCGAAACATTTTCGAATTTTACCTAATGGTGTCCTCAGGGTCCAGTTTCATGAAGTCAATCAGATAAGTTTTAATCATTGGAATTCATCGATAATGCAAAGATGTCATTAGCCGCGATCACACAAGCTTTTTTTGCCCAGAACAACTGTTCACTCAGGTGTCAAATGGGCTGGTGTCTGTTTGGCCAACCAAAAATGTCAAACTAGGCCTGAGCCAAATTCTAGCTCGGGTCAAAATATTGCGGAAGTGATTCACTTCGCTTTGTTAAGTATCGAGTGAGTGGTTTATGTGTGAATGCACTCCCTTATTAGGCACGGGCCAAATTTGACTACGGCCTGATCTGTGCCAATTTGGCCGGGGCCAAATCGCCTCCCATGTGATTGCAGCTATTGGCAAGTAATCAGAATTATTCTTTGATGAAACTGAGCCTGGTATTTTATTATTAGGCAGCTACCTCGATTTTTATCTGGTTTTATCACCGACTTTTACCCCTGGATGAAACAAATAGCAATCCCAAAATTGTCATGCTATATGTATAGAATAGCTAAGGTATTCACTACCGTATATCCTGTCCCCATTATATATCTACTTGCGGTATTTTATTTCAGCCTTGTTTTATATTGAAAAAATTTGATTATAGTGATTCACATTTTCCTGCATCGAATTATATTAGCTATGACTCGTACATATTAGAATTCACCGTACACTTACAACTGCTCTGATTAGTGATTTATTAGCGTACCCTCGCCCGGATATGAACCTGGTGGCATCCAAACTCTACCACGGAACAAACCCTTATCATAGTAGACTGTGTCAGTTTCATGATTGCATCCATCCTCACTTGCCAGGGTTTGATTGCCTCCCGCCGCGCCTCATGTCAACATAAACCCTGGCTGCAGACCCCCCTTTGTTCTTTTACACTACCCCAGATTTCTTGGGCGAACAGGTTGCTGCTTAGTGGCCATCAGTCTATAATCTAGCCAATCAGATGAGTTGTATTGATAGAGCGAATCGGCAGATAAAAAAACTGCATCTGATTGGCTTAATACGTAAACTGGTGGCTGCTAAGCGACAATATGTCCTGCAAAGCAATCTTTGTCAGTATAATAGACCAATGTTAAAGGGTCTGCACCCAGGGTTAGTGTTGGCGTGAGCTTGGACAGGAGGCAAGCATACCCTGCCATACGAGAACGGATTGCATCAGGTTTGAATCAAAGGTGCCAAGGAAGTATGGATGCTTCAGAGGTTGCAATTTTTAATCATGCACAGTGCATAATTTACTAGTTTGAAGTTGCGTTTTGTCACCAAAATATATAAGAGCATTTTTCATACATCACTGCGAATTTCAGTACTTTCGTAATCAAAAATATTACTTTCTTATTTTTGACAGAAAACGCATCGGGTAAGATAAAATAGCCTAACCGTTAAATGGCTTGTTGTGTATGTTTGTAGTACATGAGCCTGTTGTTTGAATCATTGTTATTCACTTCTTTTTCGAGAATCATCAAAAATCTATTTCTATCCATAAATAGCAACCACATCCATAAGATTTGCATATTTCAGTTTGCAATTATTATATACTATGTGAGTCTTTAAGTATTAGTTCATCTTATTGACACAATCAAATGAATTTGAATTTTCACGCATCGTTGTAAGAATTTTGATGTAACTTTTCATGTCGTCTTGTGCATTTTCTGTGTATCATTTACCATGCAATTTGACTGGTCATTTATTCACTGCATGGTCCCGTATTTTTTTTGCGAAGTCCTTCAAAGTATAATCAACATTTTCATTTCAAATGAGAATTTCTACTCTATCTTCCTGCATTGTGGAACCTATTTACTATTTTGTCGATGGACCATTCATCATCTAAATGTTGCCATTCATTTTCTGATTCCTGATTTTATGGCTAGAAATCTTGCCTACCTCAGAATCCAAAACATCATGAAAAAAAACTGAAATTATATTTTTCTATGTTTCAGCCACATGTACGAGTTTGGGATTCAGTCAGTTTAAATACACTGCATATAATAGGCCTAGGCGAATTTGAAAGAGGAGTCTCTTGTCTGTCATTCTCAAAAGCTGTAAGTATCTTCCTGTCATAGGCAAATATGATTAAGGTGAAAAAAATTACTGAGCCCTGAATATGTTTAAGGATCTTAGATAACACTACCCGCACAAAGATGAGACTTCAGACACACGACGAAGAAAAAATGCAGCCCTAAGGCCAGTTGCACATTTGGCTCTATAGCTAATCTAACTATTTTATGACCAGTGAAGAGTGAAGACTTGCTATTTTTTGCGATTTTTGGACTTGTGGCGACTGTGCAACAGTCCTCCAGGGGCCAGTTCCGTAGTCAGGGCTTAGATTTAAGACCAACTTACTTCTACAGCCAATCTAACAAATTAAGACCAGTCTCAAGATTTAAGACTATTTTTAGACTTGAAGTCTCGACTATGAAACCAGCCCCATGGGCTTTAGTTTCGGCCCAGTTATAGCTACTAGTTATGGCTTCATCTAGTGTATTCGTAAACATGTTGAATCATCTTTTTCATTCTAGGATGGCGGACAGTACTTAAGTGTTGTTGATGAATCAAATGAACATATTCTCTCGATATGGGAATGGCAAAAGAGCGAAAAGGGTCATAAAATCACAGAAACTAAGGTCAGTTTTTGCGTTTCTGTTTACATATTGGTAATTTATATACCAATTACTTACTATTTGAGTAGAATAATGCTATTCAACTTTGAATAGCGGTATTTTCCCCAAATTTAACTGGCCAAAAAGATCTGATTATAGCATTTTACAAGAGATCATATTCTCGATCGTATTTCATTTGTTTTGTTGCAGTGTTCACAAGAAGCAGTCCTAGCTGGTGAATTCCATCCGTTTGAGAAAAATCAGATAATCACGTGTGGTAAAAATATGCTGACATTTTGGTCATTGGAGGGCGGTAGTCTCAGTAAAAAGAATGGCATATTTGAGGTAATTTTCTAATTTTGCGGATCCGATAAAATTAGTGTATGATTGAGATTTCGTCGAGTGTCATGCAGCCGGTCATATAGCTGTCTGAAATAGTTCAGTGAAAATCTTTTCGGTAGACCTGAATACTTGGAACACAATGATATAAAATGCCACACCGATAGTCACACAAAAATAGTCCGAAAGGACCCTGAAAGTATTACTGAAGATAACAATTAGGATACAGTTGATACACTTTTGATACAATCTAGAAATCAATGTGTGGTTTGGTAGCATCATCTCATTTCACCTAATATACTCATGGATTTTATTTCAGAAATATGAAAAGCCTAAATATATATTATGTTTGTGTTTTGCGGAAAATGGTGATATTTTGACCGGTGATTCCAATGGTAATATCTTCGTATGGGGAAAAGGTAAGGTTAAAACTGACAAAATTGCCGACCCTCAGAGGAGAGCGACCTCGCATCTAACCTAATCGAATTGTGTAATGATCGTTACAGGCACTAATAAGATACAGCATGCAATTCTAAGCGCCCACGAAGGCGGCATTTTCTCGCTTTGTGTCTTGAAAAATGGTACACTGCTGTCCGGAGGTGGTAAAGATCGAAAGATTATTCAGTGGGACACGAATTATCAACGACTCGGTCCCGAAACAGAGGTGCGTACTTTTGCGAAATGATATGTCTTCAAACATTCAATGTTATTCACATTAGTAGTATCTTAATTCACTTACACATGTTTTTTAGCCCACATGGGACTTAAGTTCCAGCGGGCTATTGCATTCACTTTTCGCCCGTCATTTGTCCATTGGTACATTAGAGGGAATCCAGTTATTTTGGGAAGTTTAGAAGACGTTTCAATGGATTGTCTTGATATTTGGTTTATTCATATACAAATTTGGTTTATACTAGTGATACATCCTACAGCCCATATATGTACAACTGGCCTAATCAAATATCAGATTTAAGAATTAATGTTTTTTACCCTCATCAGCAGATTTTGAAAGCACTTTGAACAATTTTCTTTATTTATTTCATATTTATATGTATTGTATTTGTTCATCAGGGGGCATTGAATATTGAAATTTACATATTGTCGAGCATTTCACCAAGTTGGCATGGTAGCCCTGGACCCCCAGTTTTGCATCGTATTTTACGATATTGTGAAACTCTTTGAGTTCTGTCCACTGCCTGCTGATGGTGATATCAGTCATTACCTTATGTATTGTATGCATGTAATATATTGTATGGTATGAGTCTGCATGCTTTTTTCATTGAGCTCGGGCACATTATAAGAAACCGTTGTCCCAGTAATTAAGAGGTATACCTGAGCTCGTGTTGGTTGGACTACTATGAGTGAAAGGGGAATGTTCATGAACCATTTGAACCAATTCTATGAAGAATGAGGTCATGGTTTTAGTCTGCCTATAGATGGCTTTGTATCCATCAATTGCTCCTATAAGTGGGTAATTATCAGTTACAGAAAAAGTTCACTTCTTCATTTCTGTGATTGTTCCCGGAGGCAAACCCGACGCTTTTCGTGCAATGAGCCATTCTAAAGATTAGTGTTCTAATTTGTTTTTCGATTTATTAAATGAAACAAGGACCCTCATGCCATACTGCGAGATCGGACGAAAATAATTATACCTAAGTATTATAAGGTAACTGGATCTGGGAATAATGACCTGAGAGAAGGACGAGGGCGTGTAGTGTGAATGTGTCTCGCTTCTGACTTTACGATCCTTATTTTTAACGATTTACGACCGAAGAGTCGGGAAGTTCGATGTCTGCAGTACATTCGTTGTAGCTTTAGGGCTGGTTTCCTAGTGCATGGATATTCATTAAATCATCTGTCATTCTGATCACATTACAAGATACGTTAGAAATTTCGTAGGTTACTTTATCGCGCTTTCCCCCAACGTTACACTTTTCATTCTAGTTACCTTCAATACTGCACACAATTGATGAGATGGTTGCACATGTGAGAATATGGTTCTATCGGCGCTTAGTTGGTCAATTATTTGTTGTTTTTATAGTGCCCAGTTTCCGGTGGTGACCCAGCGGTATCATTTTCTAGTCCCAAAAATCCCTTGCCATTACTAAAATAAAATGATTATGACTCTTAAATGATATTCTTTTAGCAATTGTCTTTATCGAGAATGTTTTTCATTGTACATTATCAGGCATGCATATAAATCAAGAATTTTATTTCTAAAGAGATTTCTTATCAATAATGAATGCCCGATATATATATTTTTAGGCCGATTCATCAATCTTTACTAGTCTTGTAATGTCTTTAGTTTTCTTAATTTAAAGGTACCTGAACAGTATGGTCCTGTACGAACATTGAGTCAAGGTAGAGGAAACATGGTGTTAGTTGGAACGACACGTAATTCTATCCTACAAGGAACATTAGATCTGGAATTTAGCCCGATCGTTCAGGTAAAAGCCATGGATTGTTATGAAGTACCGGTATTGTTTTTTTCCCTTAGTGATTTTTTGTGAATGTTTATGGTTTGGATTATATTATTATAGGGTCATGTTGACGAACTTTGGGGTTTAGCCATTCACCCGAACCAGCACCAGTTCATTACTGGTGGGTACGATAGAGGTGTATATCTTTGGGATGCGTTGACCCATAGCGTCGTGTGGTATAAAGATTTATCCGTAAGTGAAATGAATAATCATATATGGTATGAAAATATTCCGTCATCTGGCTGAAATTCTGTTTAGCTGAATATAACATAGGAAGTTCAAGCCTGCATTTCTTCTTTTCTTGCACTATTTTGGGTCTGTGAGAACTATCTTCATGGAAATCACTTAATTAGTTAAAAAATCACTTAATTTTAAGTTCCTTTATAGGAAAACTAAACATGAAATCATTGTGAGTTGCAAGTTTTAATTCTTTTATCGAGGACCAGTACCAGTAGTTTTATGTAGTTCCCCAAATAAGTTAGGGTACCTATAAGATTTTTAGCTAAGTAGACTATGTCATGATTTCAGGATGCTGCCCATTGTGCCTGTTACTATCCAGACGGCACTATTGTCGCTATAGGCACGCAAACAGGACGCTGGATCGTCCTGGATATGACCGCCCGAGAAATCGTAGCAGTGCACACAGACGGCAATGAACAGATTGAATGCGTAGAATATTCTCCGGGTAACTAAAATCATGATAACAAAAACTTTTTTCATTGTTTAAATGTAAATGTATATTCGTTTGATGAAAATATATGAAATATTGTTGAGTCAGATTTAACTAGCAGGCAATCAGATTATCTGAATATATTAAAGACCACTGCATCTTTTTTCCCCTGCTTAAAAGATTGGCATGTTTCTGTCGTCAATTCTATTCACTTCATTCATTCACTCCACAAAAAATATATGGACATAATACAGTAAACCTATCCGGATTGGAAAAACTGGTCCGAGGCAAGTGAATTCCGAGTTAAGGATAGGAAAATACGTTAGGAAGTCGGATTTCATGTTAGTCAAGAGTTAGTCGAAAGTTCGAGTCGGCCATGTCCGAGTAAGGCAAAGTTTACTGTAGAACGGCAAAGATTATGATAGTACTGAAAATACATTAGACATTTGCTTGTGTAAATAATTTCAGTAATTTTTTGGAGGGTTAATGTTGTCTCATTTGGTTGTTTTGTTTTCAGATGGTAATTACTTGGCTCTTGGATCAAGGGATAACTATATCTACATTTACCAGACGAGCGAAGGTGGTCGTAAATATAGCCGTATTGGTAAATGTGTTGTAAGTACAAACCTTCTCAAGTCTCCACAACACCGAAATATTACACACTGTTGTTTATTCTTTACTGTTTGTGATTCTTTCCACACATTTTTTAATGTATTTTTGAATTACAGGGACATTCCAGTTTTGTGACCCACCTAGATTGGTCAGAAGACAGTCAGTACATTATGACAAACTCTGGTGATTACGAAGTTCTCTTCTGTAAGTTTCTCATTTCTCATATAACCGGGCACCACTTTTTTACACCTACGTGCGGGTTTCTTTTTCCTAGTCGTTGGGTAAGGGTAACTTTGAATGAATTCAGCCAAGAAACTATGAACCCGAATTGATCTGAAACGTGGACCAGTACGTGACAGCTTATGCCACAATACAGCTCCGTATCATACCCACAAGACCAGTACGTGACAGCTTATGCCACTACAGCTCCGTATCATACCCACAAGACCAGTACTTGACAGCTTGTGCCACTACAGCTCTGTATCATACCCACAACACCAGTACGTGACAGCTTGTGCTACTACAGCTCCGTATCATACCCACAAGACCAGTACGTGACAGCTTATGCCACTACAGCTCCGTATCATACCCACAAGACTAGTACGTGACAGCTTGTGCCACTACAGCTCCGTATCATACCCACAAGACCAGTACGTGACAGCTTGTGCCACTACAGCTCCGTATCATACCCACAAGACCAGTACGTGACAGCTTGTGCCACTACAGCTCTGTATCATACCCACAAGACCAGTACGTGACAGCTTGTACCACTACAGCTCCGTATCATACCCACAAGACCAGTACGTGACAGCTTATGCCACTACAGCTCTGTATCGTACCTACTAGAGGAATACGATTGAAACTTCTGCAATTCTGTTACTTATTAATCGTTTTTCCTTCGACAGGGACCGCCGCTAATTGTAGCATGTATACGTCACCGGCTTCATTGAGAGATGTCAAATTCGTTACGCAAAATTGTACCCTAAGTTTTGGCACTATGGGTAAGATAGACTGTCATTGATGATTGTTACCCCAGAATTATTCTTATTTTCCGTGAATGATTTATTGTTATTGAAAAACCATGTGTCATTTATTTTGTTATCCTTCCTTAACGTCATTTATCGCAATATCCATCTCTGATTTATCAGGAATTTGGCCGGAAGGTGCTGATGGAACGGACGTGAACGGATGCTGTAGAAACAATCAGAAAACATTAGTCGCTTCAGCTGATGATTTCGGCAAAGTAAATCTGTATCAATATCCGTGTTGTCAACCTCGTGTAAGTATTTTAATACTGTTTACAACTTTGGATCCATTTATTGTGTACACAATATTTTCTTCAATTAATCAAATTATTGCTGTAGACATTCTAAACATACACCGTTTATCATGAATACAAGTACAAATATACAAGTACAGTGCACTTTGACTTATATGACTCTTCTGTACACATTTTAAAGATGATTAAGTTGGGGACATTTTTTTTTAGTACATTAAAACGCTTCATGTATGCCTGAAAAAATTCATGAAGACTTAGGAATTTTACATGAAAAATACCGATAGACGATCCTTTATTGCACTACTGGCAAATACATGTAGCAGACCTAGGGGGACAGTATTATTTGAGCGAAGTTCTTTGTTCTCTTTAACGAAATTCACCAACTCTCAGAAATACTCATCGACTGATTTCTAACTGTAGTATTTTTCATGCCTACCCTACATTTGTACTTAGAACACCAATGTAGTCGTATCTGCTTGAAGAATATGCAATTTGATTTGTTCACTTTTCAGGCCGCTGGACATAATTATGGTGGACACAGCAGCCACGTAACGTCCGTACGCTTCTTGTATGACGACAGCCGTTTGTTATCAACCGGTGGTAAAGATACAGCTGTCATGCAATGGGAAATCGTGTAAAAACGCAACTATTCGTTAAGATCTGAATTCTGCTACAGCTACTCAATTACATCATATAAAAATCAAGCCGATATTCGAGTTTATCATAATTGTATAGGATATACCTGAAAAAAAAAAACCCATTTCCAAGCGATAAAAGTAGTAATGTCCATGTGTTTCGTGTATACCAATTTTTTTGTCACGGCAAAAAGATATTTAGAAATCATCGTTATTTAAATATTCATGTCATAATAATAAGATATAAGTTATTCGAAGCTGTGCATTTATATATAAGATGACCTATGACCTGTCTGTATAAGCTCCTCTTAATGTTCACGCATTATGGATTAATTGGAAGGCCTTACACTCGGGGATAACCATACGTCCAATTATTTATACAAATATTTCGTGGTAATTTCTTAGAACTGATCCAATGGCCATAGCAACTCATACGCGGCAGTAACTAGCATATAAGTGTAATTGCTATGTGAGCTACTATCCTGTTCCCAGTTTCATGAGAAATATGAAGCTCAAAAATAGTTAAGTTTTAAGTTTTCATCAAATACGAGTAAAAACCTTTTCATAAAACTGGGCAGGCAAAGATCGGTCGGTATTTGAAACGAATAAGAAAATCAGAATATGCCTTATTTTACTGAATCTAAGCGTTATCTTGAGAATATATTTTTTTCTATTTGCTCAAAAAATGAATGCATCGTATCGCCGTTAGCTGTATTGTAGTTGACATTCCATTCGTCGTATAGGTGTTAAGTCAAAAATTACCTACCTACCTTGAAAAAAGATAGCGGTCGTGTGATTGTTTTGTACTGTTTTTGTATTTCCATTGACTGGTCTCGGTGTCACCAGTTGAATATATCTATCAGCTGCGTATAAACTTGTGCATGTAAAAAATCAAATACTTTACGATAATTACTCGCTGTATTTTCGTCATTAAACCACAGACCTCGGAATCTAAATCTCGGAAATTTGAAATTAAGTAATTTCAACAGCCACAAAACTGAGGTCGATAATGTACTTTTGTGATGTACTTAAATTTAGTCGGGTCAATGATTGCCCGGTCTTGATTTTTTTCCCGGAACCATTTCGTTAAGCATGTGTGCATATCAATCGTAAAACTATAACCGTCATTCGTTCATTAAGAAATTGTACACTTTTCGCTTTCTAGTCACTGTTGATATATTCTCCTTATAGATTTATTTCACGTTCTGCAGGGTAGATCCGCGACGGCTTTTTTGACATTCTTCCTGAGAATGAATTATACAAAAGAGATGCTATTGCAGGAGGCGAGGCTAAGCAGCTTAGATGTTCACAGTCTCTGTGCTTTCTCGACATCCGAGGTCAATTTCATTCAATGTGAAGTGTCTAAAAAATATTGTCTCTCAAAAATAAATGCTAGGCTATATGGAAGATTACAAGAATAACACTATGACACTGCCGGAAGGCTCAAAAGGCCCCCCAAGGATCTGCCCCCATTCAGAACCTATATCAAACACTATTACTCGGTTCTAAATGTGATATTCTTCCTGTGTATATGAATTCTAACAGCAGAAATCGTATCTTAATTCAATATGACTTTAAATGGCAAGAGTTTAATTAGATCTTTCATAAACTTTGCTGAGAAACATCATCAAATTTATCTAGACAATAGTTTAATCATGGGTTAAGGGGTTAATGTAAACTCTTTTTTCTACTGCCGAACGTCCGAAGTCGGTATTCATTCATGCAATACACATCAATAGTGCTTTTTGTCACTGTAGTCCCTACATATATCCAACGACCAACAGAATAAATAACTGAATATATTTGTGAATAATTATACATCACAATTCATACCCAATAATTGTATTTCTGGATGAATTAAGCCATGTCTACACCAGATGAAAATCAATTTACCAGTAATTGTTTAAAAATTTTAAATTACAAAAGTCATTAGATTGCTTCATCAGTAGTAGAACTTTTCATTCTTAATGGCAGATGGAAAACCGGTAGTGATTATAGAGGTATACTGTGAACTATCTGAACATGCTCAGATAGAGGTTCAGATGATTTGCACATCATCAAACTTTAGTGTAGACATAGCTTTAAATCTGAAAAATACAGTTGAGTCAGTGCTTTGCCGTTTGTAAAACCTTAGATGTTATGAGCTTTAAATTGTCTTATGCTCTGTAATGGTTACATGGGAAAATTGAAATAAATTGTTATACTATGAGATACTCTCACAACTCAAGATTGTTTCTTTTTATTGGTTTGGGATATCTGTTGATTGCAACACAGTCAATGGCCTAAACTCTACATTTTGAATGCTAGCCACCCGTGCCTAGAGAAATCCTTTTCAGTTCATCCCTTTCAGACCAATGTGCTCTAGACTAAATAGCAGACACATTGGTTTATATGTATCTACCTAATTACCCAGAACAGTTTAGTTGCGAGTTTACTGAACACAGTACCAGGTGAAAAATCCAATTTATTAGTTGGTCCAAACTAGATTTATGGCGCAAGATGCGTAGACGCATTAAGATCTAAGGTTCTGCTCTGGGTTTAGTATAAATACAATGTATGAGTCACTCGTCACATTAATTGCGGAAATTGGAACTGAAAAAAAACTCATAAAATATTCATTGTTAAATTACTTTTATTTGGAAAACAATGTCGCAAATGTAAGATAGCCAGTGTGACCGGGCATAACAGTTTGCGGTACTGATACAGTCATCTTGGTCATATTAGAACTATCCGCGGAATCTGCTAATTTGTCTTTTTCTACGAGACTCGTTTGAGGTATGTTCAATTCTTTCACATCGTATAAACGCACTAAACATTCTATTGTTACGATATCGGTAAATCCGTTTGCAGCGAGCGTCTCGCATGAGGTCTGAACTTGTTCGATACAAGGGGAAAAGGAACATATTCGTCCTAAAAAATCAAAATTAAACGTCAGATTAGAGTTAATCAATTTAAAGTCAGGACTACAAAATGAGTGTTTACATGAAAATTGAAACTGCTAGCAGTCCTTATTGTACCCCTCCTGGACTTAAATAGTAAACAGCAAAATGGAGTTAACTCTTTCCTAATCATAGATTTTGAACCAACAGAATACAGTAGAACTAGGATGACTTCATAATTCAGATGACTAGGGACTGCCCAGATTTCTCCGAACTAAGTAAAATCCGACTTATGAATAATAGTTTATATGGTTCCAGGTGTTAAATGGACCAAATATTTCATCTGAATTAAATGAAAATCCGCATTGAAAACTCCGAACTAAGCGAGTTCTACTGTAGATCATTGGAATTCTGGATCCAGTCTCACAAAAAAAGTAAACCCCTGAAACAACCTAAGATAAAACCAAATGAAGATCGATTTAAGGGTTAAACTTTTTCGTAAGAATGGATAAGATAAGAATGGAAACAAAGACAAATGCACAAATGTTTTGCCCATTCTAAGCTGAGAAATTTACCTTGAGATTTCATCGCAACTTTAGCGTGCGGAATGGCTGACCACGGCGCTGGCAAATCGAGAAACACTGCATCAGCCACTGCGGTCTTCCCGAATCCATTGTTACATACATCGCGATGCTCTACGGTGACATATTCTGAAATTTCATGCTCTTCGAATTCATCTTTCGCTTTTTCCGCTCGTTGCTCGTGGAATTCGAATGTGTATAGATGTCCTGTCGGAGCGATAGTCCTTATAATACTGTGAGATAGTGAACCACTACCAGTTCCTGAAATACATATTTTATAAACAACGTAGTTATAGCCAAAACCTTTTCATGAGCCTGGGGCCAGTTGCACAGTCGTGACTTAAGTCCATAAGTGGTCTTCAATCTTAAGACTGGTCTTAAGTTGTAGCTATAGAACAATGTTGGACAGGGTCTTGTAAAGTCTAAGCCACGACTGCAACTGGCCCCTGGACCCTTACTACTATAAATCCATCTTTTCTCAAGTACCCTTAAGATCGATGAGTTATTCAGACTATAGGCTTAACTTGTACGACCATATGCACTCAAGCTAGGCTTAAGAATTTAAGCTAGGCTTAAGGAGTAAGGGTAGGGTGAACCTTGGAGTAGTCAAATGATTACTCCAAGGGTGAACTAATCGTCAGTCAGTGGTAAGCTTTTGTAATCATACAATTTGTAATGTCACAATGTGGCCTGATCCGATTACTGACTGGGTCGGGGTCTGTGTCAGTAGCCTAATAATATCTCAACCATTGTTCCAAAAACAATGGGTATCTGTAAATTGTTTGGTACTGGTATTCAGAATGGGGGTATAGGGTAATTAAGGATAGATTGTGGATTATATAGAGGTAGGTAGAAGCAGTCAGCAACTGAAAAACCAGGGATTTTGTTTCAGGATTCAATATTCTAAGCCATAATCTCATAAAAAGCTTAACACAAAAATGTGGCTATACTAAATGGCTGGTACTCAGACTGGGCAATTAAGGATCGAGGTAGGAGGCAGTCAGCAACTCAAAACAGTTTTAGTACCAGGTGTTGAATAGGCACAGGGGCTTGTGCCACAGGGGCTTGAGGTCACAAATAGCTTGGAGTCCAAATTTTACACAGTATCCTAGGTACCACCTATAAACAAAGAAGACTTTTTGATAGGTTGTACCTAGCTAGGGTACGTACTACAGGATCCTCATCAGCTATCGGGACAAGCAGATAGGTTAGCTATAGTTAGTTACCTAATCGTTGGTGGTAAGCTTTTTATAATCGGATGGGCTTATACCAACGTTAGGGATGACAAGGACCAAAACACGGTTGAAAAAAGTAACACTTCAAAAATATACTTTCTATTCACTTCAGTCCACAATTAATGGCTTAATTCACAAACTAACACAGGTACCTTTCGAAATAATCCAATTTTATGTATGTTTCGAGTGATTAATCAACATTATTTAGAGAAATTAATTAATTTCTCCACAAATTTCGCCATTGGCCGCCATTTCTCTGTATTGCACATGTGGCATGATAAGACAAGGGGACCTACAAGGATTTATATAAAACTTCCAAGACGAAACGACAATTTTTATTTTTGATGGTTTTCCAACTTTTATTTCAAGTCTTCGTGTTTTCCATAATAAATAATGAAATAATAAATTTCTGGTAAAAGAAAAATGTGAATAAGTGTTGATTTTTTAATTTTTTTAAATTTCGTCGTTTCGCTTTGTTAGTTTGTGCTGTTGTCCTGGCCTCAGTCCACAGGTGCCAGCACCTCCAGTAATTTTCAAAATGGCAGCTGTTCACTGGACGGAAATTTACTCTCACTTTACGGCCGATTTGCACATGGATTAAGATCGTCAGGTGAGGTGTTATAGGTATCAGACAAACTACGAATCTGTTGTGCGTCGATTACAACAAAAATGAGACAGATATCTTAAGAGACAATGAAATGCCAGGCAAATTACTCGTCAGTCAAATTGGCTGACGAAGATTTCATACAAAAATGACCTTCCCATTCCTGACTGTGGTTTGTGAAAATATCCGATCGTGAAACTAAACCACAGTCAGGTTACTGACTAGGTTAGCTAGTGTTTAGTATCATGATGTTGAACTATATTATTCAGGCACTAAACCGGACCACGATAACAATGAAGTCAATGAATAGTCTTAATCGACTAGAGCACGCACCAGATTCGATGACCACACTACCGGGTTTCAGATCCAGTTGCATTATCACCATCGAAATATCAGTCGCGTAGAGAATCTGCGTGCGATGCGGCAGATTTAGAGTCCACAATTCCGGCGTCGGGTGCAAAACGTGCAGGAAACCGTTGGCGCATTGGATTTTGCTCCCGAAATTACGTCCGATGACGTCGTCGTGTTTCATCGCGCCGTATCTCGTTTGATGAGTTTTGCCCTTTTCCAGTTTCAACGTCAACATGTTGTCGAATCCTAGATACAAAATAACGGCGTCATTCTCTTTGATCACATCGCGATACTCTTTGAAACTCATTTTCGGGTACCAATCTTCTGTAAATGCTGCACAAAGTGTTAAAATTCGATCAAAATTAGCAGTAATGTTAAATTCATGTGGCTTCTATGGGCGCGGCCATGTTTTCGGTGGCAGCACTGTACGGTCAGCTTTCTGTATTCTAGGATAAAGATCGTAAATCGTTTTCGTCCTAGGAAAACTTAGGACAAACCGGTATGATCTTTAATAATGTGTCGCATATATATTATTTTCCATGTTCAACCGAGCGTTTCAAAATTATGGTTATACGCTATTATATTGTTTTCGTTCATGTCCCCAAAATAGATATTTTGTATTACCGCAGGCAAGGACTACTGAAGGCAAAATGAACACAAGCCGTCACCTAGCCCTCACAAGTGCCTTGAATTTGGAATTTGTGTTCCCATCTTTATAGTTTCCAACCCATACGGACAAATGATCAAACCGGATTTTTCGGATTTAGTATTCATTAAACTTGGAATTCTTATGTCAAGGTTACAACTTGGAGCTTTAAACAATGTCGTTCGAGACTATCAACAATTTTCTTGTCATTTACATTTCAAATTGTAGATTTTTTATTTACGCCACAAGAGTAATGAACAATTATCAGCCTTGTTAACAATACTAAAAATCACTTGTTTGTCCGAATTTTATGTCCATGTATATTTAGAAGTCATGCTCTTGAATTTACGATTATGAGTTACGCGTGACTGGATTGCGCTCGAGCTAATCCCTGTTCGAAAACTTTCTTTCACGGCCAAATATATATATATATCAGCCTACATGTGGCAATTGTTCACCCTATGTTATAACGCATACAGAGACACTGCGTTGGTTCGACCCTTGCAAATGTTTTGGAATTGTGGATATCTATAGCTTGCGTCATCTACGTACATTTTTTACTGTTTACTGAGTTAGCCTACGGATGAAATACATGGATTCGGATAGCGAAGCCGAGGTCGACGTAGGATGGGACAAGAAACAAGAATCCATTCACATTACTGACCGCATGGCACGGACTGAAATTGTGACAAGGGTAGAAAAGTAAGCTTCTCCAGAAGTCTCAACGAATTCAACTTAAAAACTAATACTGTCAATGATTCTCGTTATATTAGGTTATGTTTCTAATCATATTAAGATATGTGAATTCGAGAGAAATATTTGTTGTAATCGTGGTATGTATAAAACTCATTTTCAATAGGGAAGGCTATACAAGACTTGGTAGTCGGATATATTTCTTAATCTTGATGTCCCTTACTGTCGTTTTCGCGATTTATGATGGACTGAAGAGCAATCAGCAACAAATCAAGTTTCACGAGGTAACCGCAACCCATAGTGCCGCTTCAACCGTCTCTCAGGGCTCCGCTTATTCGGGCATAGGAAAAAATGACTTCGCGTATTCAATAACAATTCAACCTATTCATCTCGCTCGTTACATTTTGCCGCATGAAAACCAGGTTAACGTCTTATTCTCGCTAGAATCTGGTGAAAAAAATTCTTGTTATGATTTCTCGAGCAGAAAACAAAAATGATCTTGAATTCAACACAAAAGTTCCAAACGAGTGGGAGTATTTGTTTACAAATATATAACTTTTGAATCAGCTAGCCATCGTACTTACCTATATTTTCCATCAAAATGGCATCAAGAAACTTAGTTTTTTCTTCTGATTTTCGTAGATATACCAGATAGCCCTATGCGTAATATCATGGATTATGATATTCTGCTTATTCGACGCTGCGCGAAGATCTGCCGAGTCTCAAAGTAAATCAAAAACGCATTCAACTGAAATGAGTCTCTTCAACCGTATCAAATCACAGCATCGTGTCAGTGAACCGATTTTAGAGGGGAAAGGGACCAGCCTGCTGTTCAGATTAGGAGGAATTTGTAAGTGCTTTGAACACGATAATCTGTTAATCCAGTGTCTATAATGTATATGAAATAACATTATAGACATAGAATAACAGACGGATTAACAAATTATCGTTTTTACACTAACTACAATTCTGATACGAGCCCCTGTGGCTTTGAATAACCTAAAAAAAGCGTCGACTGCTTCATGTTAAAAACACATGGACTTGTCACAGTTGATAGTGAATGAATAAAAACAATATCAATGACCAACCCCAGTATCCCTGTATAATGAAAGAAATATCGTCTTTTATCATACAGGGATAGTGAAGTTGGTCATTCTTAGTGCTTTTATTCATTCACTATCGTGGCAAGTCCCTGTCAAAAACCTTACCGAACCTCGCTATTTTTCTTCGAAAATTATCTAAATATATAGAAGATAGAGATATCTTAGGTATGTATTTCGATATTTTCATAACATGAAGTTTTTGCACTGGGAACCTGTGCCTATATCGCTTTGAAGATGGAAGCCCGTTATAACAACAGAATACCGAGTGAATGCTACCCGCTTGTTAGACGCACGTTTGACACCGCTGTGGCCGTCTTCATTCTATTCCAAACGATTCTACTTACGGTCTGTCACAAGGTCTGTATACTATGTCCTCTAATTTCTCATGTAGATCTTAAATTGATTGAGTTTTAAGTAAAAAAAATTTAATTCTCGTGAATAACTCTTTCAGTCGACGATGACTAGAACGTACCCGTCAGTAAAATTCTGTTCGGTACACCTACTGTCTACAAACCTCGCGCTGTGTATTTACTCTTATCTATTCGAGTTCACCGAGGAAAAACAGAAAACGAGTTTTCCAGGTACAAGAGCGGATCTTAGGAGTCTAAGGAGGGGTAGGGGTGCACCTGAACATTTTGAATGGACACTTACTTGATGAGGGCAGATTTGGCAATGCGAGGGCTTCATGCGCGAAACCTCAGTGGCCCTCCTACAGAAATTTATGACAAAAAGGGGCTTCTCTGGCTCTTATCAGGCGCCATTTAAATTTGTTTTTCGTCTTTTAAAATTTCATTTACAAAGAATATTTTCCAGACGTTTTTGGAGGGCACATTCGAATTTTGCAGGGGGTGGCCCACGAGGTATTGGGTTGATAAGTCCGCAGGGGTCCGATTCCAGTACACTTTTGAGTAAGAGAAATGTCTTTAAATCGTAGAATTTCACCCAGTTTGCAAGAAAATGTAAGCATCGTTTCAAAGGGATCGATTTCGGAAATGTTTCTAGTTTAGAATTTTAAATCACTGTGGTATGAGCCATTTCCCCCATCGCTTAGATCCACGATGGTAACCATCAACGATAGCCTTTCCCTTAACATTTCGCATTTGAAATTTCCTCCAAACTCACACACCGATTGTATTTTTACAACAGGTACCGATGGCTCAACGGCGATCAATGATACATACTGGACGAAATGCTACAACAACACGACCAACATCCTTGACATGAATGTGTTTGGTGTAACCGATATACGCGCCTATGTGTTTCCGCTAGTCGTGCAGTACTGTTTGTACGGCATGTCCGGTACTATTGCCATTCAGGTCGGAGCTTCGCACCTCGTGCCGGCAAAATCTGACGACGGCTTCGACAACGACCGAAAAAGTTCCCGTCGTCGCTGCAGTTGCTGTGTATGGGCCCCGGGGATTATCATCGGTTCTCTGATTCTGTTGCTGACCGCCGCCGCGGTCGTTCTCGTATTCTACGAGGACTTCGCGAACTTGAATTTCATAAAAGCGATTCCGATTCCGTACACGTTCATGATACTCGAATTAGCGATTACATTTTTCGCAGTGTTTGCCACCGGAGTTCTATACGTTTTCTTGAGGAATGTCAGTTTCGTAAAAGAAACGATCAGCAACCAGTACGGCGCGTTACTGTTCATCTCGCAGATTGCTGTGTACTTATTCAACGCTTTGATTATTCTCGGCGCCGTTGCGGCCATCTTAGATCCGGACGACGGAACGCATTTGCCCACGTTTTTCATCGTTATTTCAGCCGCAAATATAGTCCAAACCACTTGGCAAACATTCGTCATCGCAGACGGACTAAACCGATCTGCTCATACCGACGATCATAATAAAAACAAACCCGGTAGAAATTTCGTGGGTTTCGCGATTTTCTGCAACATATCGTTGTGGTTGTCCAACACATTTTGGTTTCCGAGAAAAAATGATTTTATCTTGCTCGAGTCAGCTTACGGATCTGTATCTTGGAGATATATATTCGCGGTTTTGCTACCACTTTTGCTGTATTATCGTTTTCAATCGTCCGCCAGTTTCGCTAGTATTTGGTCTGACGCCTATAAAAAAACGGTTGCCACTGAAATTCCCCAATATCCACCTGCTAATAATACTAAAGCTCTTGAACCAGAGCGATCTACCAGCGCGGCTTCGACTAACCCTGTTGGATGGCCTTTTGGTAGACCTAACAACTCGATGAAATACGAAGTTCAGCCCGCAAGTACCTTATCTAATGCCTCGAATAATTCAGTTTCCAGGCTGTCGAATAGCCTCCAACCTCCCAGAAAACTGAGCGCGCTTAGCTCGGTCAGAAACTCCCCGAGTTCTATGAGGAGAAATATATTTTCCGTCACAACGTCGCACAACAGCGTTTCAGATCCAAACTCTAAAAACATGGGCGAAACGAATAACGCGTTCGCGCTCACAGAACAACCGACTATCAGGTTTGGCGGTAGATTTGGAGACACGAATAAAAGATATAACCCCGGTACGTCGCATATCTAAAAAAAAACTTTAATCAGAATTGCTCACATGTATAATGCTTGATACGCAATATTGCAAATTCATAAATGTACGTTTTGTCTTTCGTGGGGAAATTTATGCATAAATTCTATATTAACATTTTGTATACAAAAAAAATCACGTAATGGCACATGAATAAATGTAAGTAAGTGCTGATAAAAGAAAACGTGTTCCTATTTGGTTAGATTTTGAAAGTCGGAATGTGCATGCTGTTACGTAGGTTTTCGACCCTGGTAGTATAAAGTCTGAATTAACATTTTCGATAATGACTAAACTTTAAAGAACGAATATCCTTGCGAAGTTTCCTGCGTCAGCGTCGCCGTTGATAATTCACATTCACCCTTTACGCCTTCGTAAGTAAAACTGGAGCAGTCGCTGGTGGAGAGACATTCTCGGGCGCAGCTGATTTTCGAAACGGCGAGCGTAGTCTTCAAATGAGTCGACGCTCTCGCACTTGTGCCACGTTTCCACCACCCGGATACGATTCGATTTTCTAGAAGAAGGAAATAAAGGAAACAGTTCTTCAGGGGAAAGAGTTAGCTCGATCGTGCATTGACAGCGTGGATACAAATACTGCCTGTACTCGTACCATTATATGAATTGATATTGATATATGATAGATTATTCATATACGATTTCGACAGAATTTTATTGATCAACAATATACATTAAAATGTAATAACATTAAATCCAAGACTGCTTGGAAGCAGCAGTTAGCTGGTACAAGAAACGCGCCATTAGGAAAGAAAGAAAACCAAATAAAAAGAAGAATTAAATTGGAAAATGAAAAACGACACGATACGGATCATGATTTGACGCGTTATAACCTTTTACTGACAGAAATAACTCAACGCGTTTAGAAATTAGAACTAATGGTTAAAATAAGCTCTAACATAGATTTCCCACTCGAGTGAATTGCCCCCAGACTAAAAAGGGAATGTTTTGTCTTTTTTAACGAATTCATTTTTTCTAAATTATAATGACATATACGATCGCAATTAACGGTGCATAACACTTCAAAGCGTACATTATCGAGGGGCAGCCAGTTATTGAAACCGAAGACAATTCCGAAAAAAATCTGCCGCTTGAAACGTAGCGGTATCGACATATCAAGAGGAAAGTGAAATGAATATACCAAACCTGTTTCTGAGGTTGTCAACGTTTCCGTAGTTGCAGGAAGTGAGTCCGTCATCAGAACTGAAATGAGAGTTTTCGTATTGTCGCATAGTTCACTTAGGTGGTACCAGTTTCTTTATGGTTTAAGTTTTTTTTTGCTTCGCAGTAAAAAGTGGTCCATTACCAAATTCGATACGATGTGGAAATGCCAAAAGTTTACCTTCAACCATCAGAGGCATTATCACAATAGATATCTTACCTGGTTCGGAGGTTGTCAGAGTTGTTGCGTCAGTTGATGTGCCTATTGGAAAGTGGGGAATAGGCAATTGATTAATAAAACAATCAGCTTAGAAATACATGTCTTAAAAACCTAGATAATTTCTTCGATTGCAGTTTTAAAGGAATATTGAGGCCGACATCTTACCTGCTCTGGCGGTTGTCAGGGTTTGGGTCGATGAGTCAATTAATGTATCCAATACTATTCAAGAGCGTGCATGGGGAAAATGAAACCCGAATTATTATTAGATGGAACAATCAGTTAAAAAAGCATTGGCTTACTAACTCGCTAATTAACTTTTGTGTGGCAGTAACAGAGGGTAATATAACTAATTAGCTTTTGTTTTTAAAAGAAATTCATGATGCACTTATGGTGATTTGTTATTTTCTAGATGGGCGTATACCTGTTGTTGCCGGTGTTTGCGTTGTCGATTCGGTGGTTGAATCTTGCGGATTGAGATCTGTAGTTGAAGAAACGGTTTAGTTAATAAAGCCGAGGTGATAATACTAATCAGATCACTCATTATATTCATTAAGAGAGATTTCGAGTTTGCGAGTCGGAATAAACTAGTTTAAGTTAAAGGCAATTTTTTGCCTGTAGGATATATGCAGATAATTTATACTAATGATAATAATTATAAAAACAATAGTCATAATAATGACGATAATGATAATGATGAAGTCTTTATTTCGGGAAAAAGTACAGAGGAGTTGAGAAAAATAGAAAAAAAATCTACATCCACATGGAAAAACGTATTTACAGTTTGAATAATTCAAAGACATAGATTCAGTGCACCAACTCATATAAGCTACGTATTGGATACGTATATACTAGATGATACTTATCAAACCAAACAAATGTATGTGTATACGTAAATTATTCACATGTAAAGGATTTAGGAGAGAATTACATAGTGAATGCACATTTATAGAATTAACAAGATCCCTTTTTAGATGTACCGGTATGAAAAAGAGAAGATAAATGTATATTTGAATAGCCAGCGTATATGAATGTTAATTGATTTGATCATACGATGAAGATTTTGACAAGTTGGCTTGTTGTAACTAGTAAAATCAAAGGCAATCTAATAATATAAACATTGTTTTATCACCAATTTCCCTCTGACATTTTTATGGCGTTATTGCCGCATTCCGTTATGATCATATACTTAGATACATGAGTAAGATCTTAACGTTCGAAGGAACCAGTTTTCGATTCCTTCGCTTGAGCCCAAAATTGCTGCTTACCAATCGGATACAAGGAATGTATTTTGTAACTGCTGGTCGCATCTGCTTGGCAGCTCTTCAAGTCGTTAATCGCATGGCAAAAATCTGTCTCTTTGAAGTATATACTTGTTGCTTTTTTTGTGCATGGGTATTGGCCGTTTACATAACACTGCTTGATACAAGTGGTCAAAGGAGTATAAGATCGTACACTTACATCACTACAGGTCGCGGCCAGGGAATATGGGAAATCGATTGCTGAAAGTCATAGGAAACATCTTAGACATTCGGTTCACAGAAAATAATGCATAATGCATAATACAAATCCGTATTTGAGAGCTATCTTAACACATTATCCCGGGAGACAACTAATATTTACAACAAAATAATAAGAACATTATGCTATCGTATTTGATTTCCTAATACTAAACAATATATCGTTGTAAGCCAATCTGGCCCAGAACGTATCATCTGGGTCTCTGTGGTGTTTGTGTCACATCACCTCTGCGACGAATAAGGTACGGGAACCAATACGCAATAATCACGCACCAATAATCATTTACTTGATAGAGTATAATCGGTAGCTTCGAATTTCTGAAACACCCAATCTCAACAACATCGTTTCTTGAAATAATCAATGCCGCCATAAGAACAAAATTACACCACTAACCTTGAGTGTCTCCTTCCGTGAAACCCAGCTGTGCTATGGCAAGTAACGCGACGAAATTCATACTTAATAACGCAGACCTCCTAAAAGCGTGAAAAAATTAGAAAAAAATTAATGGATGAAAGGAAATAAAAAGTGTGAAAATGATAATGAAAACAAAAATATGTTCTAAAGATCAACAAATTTAGGATCGTACTCACTATCCAGTTACGCACAGTCGCCCGGGATACGTATCACACAAAATCAATACGAGATAATAAAATGTGATCTCATTATAAACGAAAATCATATCGTGTCAGAAAAAAAAACTTTTAGATTTAGATTCTGTGCCTATTCAACACCGATCCGATAATGGAGTCATTAATTATTGCGCGCGGAGGACGTTATTTGGAACTCAAATCGACTTTTCCGGTTGCAGTCACGATTATCGGTGTTTTCATGAGAAATATCGAAAAATGAAAACATTTAGGATTCTGTAGATTCGAAACAGTTTTACGACGTTAAGATATCTGTAACATGTTGGCTTTCGTGTCTTGAAATGAAAAAGCCCTTCAAATTCGTGTGATGATGTTATGACAAATATTTTCTTACCTTTTACTGGTAGTTCCGGTTGCGGAGGGCACACGGCATGTGGATACGGCTGTCTCCTGGTACTGTTTCAGCAGAGGCTACGCATTCCCATCGCGTGCTACCACACGAAAAAGCGAAAACACTTTGTTTTCAGCGAAATATTGATTAGGAGTCGGAGTATATCATAAGTATATTAAACTATTCACGCCAAAAGCATCGTTCCTCGATACCTTGTGCGATATTGCGTTTCGAACTAGACATCAACGAGCCATCCAAATAATGTAGTCCGCTTGACTGATGCTACAACAAAAGCCAAATCTGTCGATTTTTTTATTTCATTTTAAAACCAATATAATAGCTACGTACCGTGAATACATAAAATCAACACGCTCAGGGAAAGATGTAAGTTTAACTGTGTTTCAGGGTGAATGATTATTTCTATTCAGCTTGATCCGGTTTCCAGCTTTACAAGACTTTCTTTATAGATGGCGCACTATTCTAAGATGGATGTGAAGAATTCCTGAACTTTCATTTGGAATGAAAAATCATTGTACTAATAGGGGGCATTAGATACACTCACTCAGAATTATCTTCACTGGTTGAAAATCATAAAATGTGATAGAATCATAACTATAACTCGAAGGGGATTGATTTAGGATAGATCGATTCTCGATACTTGTTGGAATTAGAAGTTCAATCTATTTCGACATCCTGTTGGCAGTGTAGGGATCCCGAGCCGGTGTACAATATTTGTTTATTAGTCTGCCTCAAGTCCGCGATTTTAACGGGAGCAAAAATATCAGCTTAGAACTCAATGGAGCTAGATCCCTGAAAACCATCAGCTGCATGAAATACAACGGTTTTTTGACGCCGCAAAAAAACGGTTTACAATGATGTTTCACACATCGATAACTACTACAAAGCGCCGTTGAGTCGATGTGCACTACGCCATCAACATTGCGTTTCAAAATACCAATAAAACTTGTGGATTTCGGCGTTAATTTTGTGATTAGATATATTTCACAACTCTTATTTTCTATTCTAATAAATGTTCATGTCTTGTCAATAATTAATTTTGAGCGCTATGTCATACGCCACATCGGGGATAGACTGGTTGCCGGCCAATTCAATTGTCGTTAGACCTATATTCAAATTCAAAATAACTTTATTGATATTTAATAATATGTCATATTATTCATTGAAGATGATATAAAGCAACATATATGCGTTATTTTCCTTCAAGGCGTCAATAAATTTTTAAGTTAGTTTTCTTGTAACACTTATACGTGTATACCATACCATCATAGATACATGTATTTTTGCATACACATTCATTGATATACATGTATTTGTTTGTTCGCGGTGTAGGTTATCTGGTAGATACTAAACAAATCTTGACGATCTGGCACCGAACTGTCATACAAAATATTCCTTATCAATCGAGATAATAATTCTAGCATATGCCTATAGCCGAATGAAGTTAAAGAACTGTCTTGTTTCAAGAAAGTGGAAATACTCGAGTCTGGTTGTAAACTAGCGAGGATTGAGTACCACTTATACTTTCAATAACAACACGTACTTCAAGAAATACTTCAATTCCCACTCAACAAAGTCATCGTGCTAATAACTTTTCCCCTATATGTGGCAGCGACTGTAAAATGGCCCGGCGTGCCATCGATATATTTATTGTTAACTACTCTACCATTCGACCATTTTTTCCACACAAAATCAAGATACTTTAACGAGTTGCATTGCATGAATATACAGTTTTTGGTGTCACAGATTTCACATTTCGCATTTAGGATAATCAAAATATTATGAATATACAATTATAGAATAATAATGATATTACGAATGCCGTAAGTCACTTGGGGTGAAATCAGAACAAATATGGGCAGTAAATATGGCGATGGTCGATAGACACGATAGTCACAAAGAAGATATTCTACGCTAAACAACGTGAAATCTTGTAGCTGAGAGATTAATGTGCTTATTCAGTTTCATCGGCCATTAAAAGCCACATAAAATGGGGCTTAATAGGACGACCGATTTGAATGTTCAGTTCGGGTCTGTGTCACAAATATAATACAAGTAATTGAATCGGGAATTTATTTGAAGTGGAATATTTGTCGGAACGTCTTATTTACGATTCATATAGAACGGATACCAATTTACTTATTGGAATATACACGAGTTGACGATCATAATGCATAAGGTCAAAAAATGTGTATTCTGTGTTTTACGGATTTGTCAAGGCGTCAGAACGTTCCTAATGAATAATACGCCATGAGCCTATATCGGAAATCGCCGCAATATTCATAACCTACGCCACTCCCGTGTTATGTTCAATTATGACATTGCAGTTCTGATTAGGCACTTAACAAACGGAAACCATTATCGAAAATTTTCACTTTGTTGCAAGTACAAGTGAAAAACATGTTTATTGTAAGTAAAAAACCGAAGCCGTTTGAGTCGTCTGCAATCAAATGAATTAGTCAGTAGTTTGTTGATTGAAAGCTTTATTCCGTGTGTGTCTAATTTTCAAGAGTCATCAAGAGTCATCAATTCATATTACATGGAAACGAGCGATTTGAATTTTACGTTTATTAATGGCTTTCTGTAGAATCATTTTCTAATTTCCTTCAAACAATAACTCAGCGGCGCATCGCGATTAACTGAATTTATGCGAGGAAAGATCACTTCTCGTCTGCGCGGAGTAAGACGAATCTATCATCGAGAAATAAAATCCACTCATGCGAAAAAAGTCGAAATTTCGAGATATCAAATAAAACATATATTCTTAAGAACAGTAATGTAGGCGGTTCTGATAAATCAGTCGGGCTCGATATCAAGCCAGCTTTAATGCAAAGGTCGATAACCACAGATTTGGTTCTTGGAAAAAGGTTGATTCTTGTGGATCTCCAACATAAAAAATATATACAAAAAATTGTCTAAGTTATCGTCTGGTCTATAAGCAAGAAGATAAAAGTTTATATACGATATTCTGATTAAGCTAAACTGACCACTAATATGAACTATTTCGCTTGATCAACGTACACACCTCGTAAAATCACCGGAAGTTCTACTAAAGGACTTTAGGAGAAATCAACTTGATACAAAGTCTAAAATGATGGCACCTCAGAGCAGCTTCAGAGGGGAACCCGGTAAAAACGTCACTTATATACAAGTTACTATATAGGGTTAGCCATGGCGGAAATAGATTCATCCACTCAACATGTAACCGTGGAGAAATTACCAGAACCAATATGGTCTCCTGTACTGTATTTCAAAAACTATTTGTGTTTATGTCGCTTTTCACAATTGTATCATACACGAAAAATACTTCATTCATGCCCGCATTTATAGTTATTTCGGCGAAGACATCAATCCATTACGTTTCAAGGAATGAATCTTAAGTTTCAATGGATGCCATCAACAGATTTGTCGATGGGAGCGAAGCTCTTCATTTATTCGCAAAGCGACGTCAATGACGTACGGCCCATCTGCCAAAAATCATTCTCAATTAATAAATAAGCAAAGTCGTTAAACTGAACGCTACTGTTTGCCTTTCAACACCAGCTGAAAGGAACACCGTAAAATTTGCATTAAAATCAACACGACTTGATTATAAATTTTGACGTTTTCTTAATTGATATGCATTAATATGATAAAAAGATAATAAAAAATTGCAAATGAGTTAAGACATGAATAAGCCAGTTGCAAACTCTCGGCGCCAGTGGTTGGACAATCAACCACGCGTCAACGGGCTAAGACGAAACCACGGTTGTCTGTATTGTGACTTAATCGACATCCGACAAAGAGCCAAGACTGCGCTTATTTTCTTCGTGTTTGCCCAAAGTCTTAGCCGTGTTGACTCAGACAGAGTGGCGCACATAGCCCTCAAAAGACCACACTTGCACCCGACAATATATTCGACAATAACCCATTTAGTTTCCAGAAATCGACTCTCCTTCGTTCGCTTTTTTTCTAGTCTCAATTCATTAAATTCACGGTTCTAACAACGGGAGACATTGTTTGCACTTTGCTAGAAATTGATAGCGAATTTTCGTTTTTTTGACATGTTCTCTCTCCTTATTGCAATAGTAGTCGTAATTGAATACCGTACGGCAAAATATACCGCCTTTGATGTGATTTAGTGAAATGCCCCGCTGTACCGATAAGCGGGGATAAAACAAAATGGAACATGAAATCGCTAGATAAGTCGAAAGTAATCAAGATCTAGCGCAAATTTTAGATTTACTCAAATCCAAATCCTATGTTCATTTGCATGAAGTTATCACCCTGGAAGCATAAGACTGGCACAGTTTCTCAACTTGAATCCTTGAACAGTTTCCTCCAAGAGTACAACCCCGACATGTCTATTCCTCATAGTGTCAGAGATGAGTAAGCCCCAGCGTGAAACCGATTTGTTGGATTGGGCTTTGAATCAAAATGAACAAAGCGGTCTTATCTTCTCTAGTACCTACTGGGACCAGTATCTGGAAGACTTACTGTTCCCATGGTTTGGTCGTTCGACAGGTGAAGTCCGGAGATGTTGTATTAATATGGTCTTGTTGCTAGGATCACTCAATGCGACACGTCAATTGAGCTGATTGAGCCGTCCTAAGTACGCACCAGTTTCCTATCGGTTCTGGAGTTATCAATCATGACTGCCCTGACAGAATCTTAGTGATCAATCAATAAATGTCAGGTGGGATTTTGAATAAGATTTTACAGCATCGTGATTTTGGACACAGAAACTTGCGCCTTCTCGAAAACGTGTCCCCTCATGTTGGGATCCAAATTTTTTCTCAAGGGAAATGCGCTATGGGCGCTATACACGTCATCGTATATGTACGTTCATGAGAATTTGTCACTTCTTTCCGGTGCAACTAATTCGCTTTGTCAGTATGATGATCACTTTTCGGAAAAACTTTCTTTTCGTTTGCTGATGCGTTCTTTATTCGCAAGTTGATATTCGCAGACACGAATGCTGTTCGTATCGAGCGCGCGCTAGCCGGAAGTTGTTCAATTGAAAGTCTGACTTGCTCCTCAAATTAACCAATTACGGCAGCTCATAATTCAAACGGCTCTTTATACGAAATGATGAAATAACTACAGCCCTCTTGCCAACAAAGCCTCCCCTCGCAGAAATAAACAGTTTAATGGTTTGGCTTGATTACACCTATCGCCAGTAATACGGATAAAAAAGGCAGCGTTAACGACATAATCTGACGTTTGCTATTACTCCATTAACGTGAAATCAACGTTTAATTCGATAAAAGCACACCATGATTAACGTGACGATTGTCGCCACGACGTTTCATCGGGCAACGCAGTCATAAACTAATTTATAAATATTGCTACTATCCGATAACAAGCATCAGGACTCTTTGTTAACTAAATGTCACTTCCGGTGCGACTGGTTACGTCGGGACCGGTTCTGTTGGCGAAATTTCACGGATCATTAAATCGACGATCGCGTCTGAGTAGATTCAGTAACGCCACGTTTGACGGACTAAAACGAAAACAATGTTTCCATTAACGTGTCAATAAACGTACATGGCTCTTAGGTATATGCCTTCTCGGTAGATCTTATGCGCGAAGTCGTATCCTGTATTTATTATCCGAGTAGAAGAATAAGATGGGAAGTCGAACATTCTCTCGTTGTCAAAAGCTCGACCCACGAAAAGTTTTCGTTGACGGAAAAACGTCTACCGATTAGGGTGGAAATATAATTTGGTAAACCTTGTGCTTATAAGAGTAAAAATTGCCCAAATCATTGCGCTGGGATTGAAAACTAAGAGATAAGTAGTTCAGATAGTTCGCTATATGCGAATTCTGTTTTACGCTCAAATTTTGAGTTAGGGTTAAGTTCGGCAAGCGTATTTGTTAATCAATTCATTGTAGATTGATTTAGCCCCCACGTTTAAGTTAAAACCAGTCTATAAAATCGAAGCCAGATGCTTTTACTGATATCGACAAGGAAAAAAAGTGCGTAATATCATTTTCTTGATCGCCCGTTAAGGTATGCAGTGTCACGCTGCCTAATTTGTAACCATATACCCTCTGAATACGGGTAACATGTATTTAATAGATTCAACGAGCCGGAAGTGATTCAACCTTTGTCGGCGTGAATTCAGTTGACTGAAAGCTAATTTATCCAGTGTAGATCGACGATAGCACTAACTCATAGAAAACCCGCAATTTTCCACCAAGTCAACCTTTTGTGAAATGTGTCACGTATTTAGGGAAGAATGTCTTATGTTGACGAATTATCATAATAAAGAAGTTAGCTGTTGAATGGTTTTTATTGTGAGCTCCCGCGTTGATTCACGACGGCATCGCCAAACGACAACAAAAACTAGTGTTTGGCCTGTAATCTATACCCTTATCTTAAATATTTTCACTCGGGTTTTCAATTTCCCGGAACGGAGAGTACACGTTTTAAAAATCACTTGTTCTTATAACTATCAACTTCTCAGATAGGAATGCGTGGAGAATAATGATAATGGTTCAGATTTCGTAAAAAGTTGTTCTAGCGGCCCTGTTCGAGTGAACGCTGTTTTCCATGACATCGGACAATGCAATCACATATTTCTGTTAATTACAAAAAGCACATATTTTTTTCTATCGAGAGAATGTTTACGCGTGCCAATCACGAATGCAATTTTCCATGCAAAGTCACTTTCCAGCGCGCCAAATAATCAAATCATTTGATGGATATGGACTTTGGGGTGGCAGTTGATGGCGGATTTATCGCTGGTAGTCTGTGTGATGACATTAATAATCAGTTGAATGTCGGGGTGCCGAGTTCATCCCATCTCACTTAATTTCACAGCGCTTTCAGAATCAAGTGTAACTGCTTCAGCGCGCCAACAAACCTGACAACTGGCTAATAAACGCCAAATTATACATTTTGATACTGCAAACTAAACTGCCGTAAACGGACGGAAGTCATGTCGTTAAGCTTTCTAACCATTATGTTATGTGCAGTAAATCTATTAGTTTGTGACATGCAACTGCTCTCGAATCAAGCATCTTTATTATCAAAGCTATCATCCCGATACTGATTTATAGAGGCAGTTTCTATGGTAACGAGTATATTGTATCTATATAGTTTTCCTGTAATAATTAGCCGACCCCCGAGTTTTCATCTTTATTATATGAGGCTTTTATCTGTAATTTGCGGATACAAGCGAAGCATAGACGAATTCATTATTTTCTAGTTCGTTTGGCACCAACGACTGGTGAGTACCTATAACACTTTTTTTCGCAAGCGTGTTTTTGCGTGTACTGATAGACCCGCTTAAACAATACGAATGAAATATATATGTAAGCAGTGCGAAACTTTGTCTTAATCCCGCAATCTGCTTCAGTCATTACGAGCGGCTTCGATGAATAAGCGAAAGCAAAGCGGCTATCACCAGGAACTTTGGATTGACAAGAAAAGTGACGTAAAGTGATGGTTAAGGCGAAGTGTTTTCTTGTGCATTGTGCATTGGGATTGTGAATTCAATATCTTGTTGCTACACTTAACGATATGCTTAAAAGCTCAGGGCCGATTTAGGGGGGGGGGGGTGGTCTCGCTAGCTTCCCATTGAGATTACCTTTTTCGTAAAGTCGAAGATCTAAAAACCTGCAAATTTGACAGTCGTCCTTTCGGAAAGTGCATATATCTTTCTGTTTTTTCCCTGCAAAAAGCATCTAATTACGAGGATGGGACATCGACAGTAGCCTATGAAATGGTTGCTTCCATCTGAAAAATGCCTTTTCTTTTCTTCTGGATCCCGGCCTCTCAAATTTCCTAGATCCAGCCTGAAGCTGACATGCGTCCTACAAACTATCGTGCTGATGACGAAATATAACGATAGTCGTCATCTGGGGGATAATCTATTTCGGAAAATTATCTTCGCGGTGAAAATGATTAAAGGCGGAGGTAAAAGCCGCGCTGAGCGCACAGCGCATCGCGGTAATGTTTATTCGGTGTGACTGGTCACTTAACAGCATCGTTACATCTCTACAATATTAACGGTCGTTTCCGCCGCATGATCAACATGCACAAACACCACTGAAAACGATAAATAAACCTTAATACCGACAACCTGTCCAATATAGGACCTACCACCGGAAAGTGACCTGGCGCACTAAGTACCGAGACTTTCGGAAATTACACCTTTTTAGAATTTCAAATATGGGCGAATAAGCAATGTTAAGTATGGTTTTCTGGCTGTAATGCGATAGTTTGCCGATTAGCTGTTCCTGGTGAAATAAAATCTTTCCGAATCGTCGCCATCAAACTTCCATTGTGGATAATGCTGTAAATGCTGTCAAGAAGAAAGACGAGGTTTGTCGCAGATGGGTTCCCCGGAGCATTTTGTCCGTGGGGATAATAAATACGAATTTCCATTTGGAAAGAAAATGAATGTATAGGTTATCGCATTAAACCGCATTGCTTGTAGTGAAGTCGCAGTGCTCAATCGGTTATACTCGAATAACAGTGTACCCTTCAGGTGCAATGAATATATTGTCAAGACGAACGTACATCGATACTCGACTAGATTACATTACCAGAAATAATAAAACGCGCTTACTAAATTGCTGTCAATTCCCGTGCGCGCAGAAAATGAACATTTTCTCAATAAATTGTGATCAGAAATTCTGTCATTGTTGGCTTTTTCTATCAACATCGTGACAAGCGTAAATTGATGCATACGAGAGGTCGCAAAAACCGGAAGTCGCCAGGATCAGTCATACGGAGTGCAGTAGATATACCACCCGTGAAGGTGTCGGGTATTGGAACCCAATCCAGTTAACTCTACCATCTCATTGCTCCGGAACTGAAGTAAAACACCTCGCAAACACACGCTGACAATGGCCATTCTTCATTCTGCAACTTCCGAAACAAAAATTGATTTCTGCATAGATTTTGACAGGATTTCATTGAAGTCGACGAACGCGTAATCTTCACGTTGTTAATGAGACGCAGTAGTACGTCAATGGAACTATTGTTTAGCGTTTACGTTCGACGTTCAATCCCCTTCAGCGTGCATTAAACCGGTAACAAACCTAAATTGTCGTTCTTGATGGGAAAACGAAAACGCCAAGAAACGAACGCAGCGCGCGGCGTCGATGCCGCGTGGTATAAACTAAACAATTCAGATCCGCGCGAAAAACAATCTTTCAACTTTAGTATGCCGCTGTTTTAATGTTCTTTTGATCAATAAGATGCTTTCGCGGCATAAATAGGTGATAGTGAGAATGCCGAAGTGTGAATAGTTCTTATCACTAGGTGGTAAAGTGGCCATCGATTGGGAGCTCCGCCATTGGCGTGCTAACATAGACCAGCTGCATTTTATAGGAATTACTGTTTCCTTCCATTGCATGCAAAATATTGTATCAATGATTCTTACAAAAAGTCCATAGTTTTTTTTTTATGAAACGAATTCAGATTTTTGTTTTTCTCGAAATTCTGTTAGGATGCCATCTTTGTCGCTATTCGATCGTTGGTAAGTACCTTTACACGCCAGTCGTTCCGAGAATAATTAGTTAATGCTGCAATGAAGTGAAGTCATGTACAGTAATTGCGATTTTAAGTGCCCCGCTTTATTCGACGTCAGATACCTCCTTAAATAGTAATCAATTGAAGTCTGAGTATTTGCAGGGTGTTTGAACGGATCGACTGGTCGTTTATTTCGCCGATATACCCCGTCATCAGTATTACTCTAACGTATAATCATCCTATCCCCTTTTAAGAGACTAGATTTACTGCCGAATCAAATGTATGCGCTGTACAGGATTTCTGTTGTTGTTAAGGGATAACACAAAAGAAAATTCCATCTTTCTTCTTGATTCAGTGTGCGTCCATAGTACGACGTGCGCGTGCAACGTACGTAGAAAATGGGTTTCGTTTCGATGTCTTTTTTGTCGACACAAAACGAGCATATTATTCTGAAACGATTTCTACGACGATATCTGTGTCACAGAAACCCTTCAATTATGACACCTTATTCAATAGTGGACAGGAATGCACCCTTGTGAGGGTATTCTAGCGGTGATAATCGCGCAATACCTGCTATTTAGCGTGTCGTATACACGCGGTATACAACGACTTTACAACTCTCAACTGAGAAAGCCACAGAAAGACAATTTCCAATCAATGCCGATTGTTTCAACCGGTTTAAAGAAAGCATCACAGAAGATGAAGACTTATCGAACACGTCTCATATTCCGTGTATTGGTGCGATTACAAATTATGGATCGGTTCCGTGCTTTAAATGGACTGCTTTACGCGCCAGTGGTTTAGAATGTCTCGTCAACGATTTATAAATGTAAAACTCGACTTCGTTCTGATCAGGGATCAGCGAATCTCTATTTACATTCATTAAGCTTATTAGCTGCGAAATTCTGAGCCAATATCAAACTGAAAAAGCTGCGCTTCCTGCTCCCAGTACTCGTTAAATAATATCAACTTTAAAGTAAATTCGGCCTTTCATAAATCCCCTCGCAGTAAAAGTGTTCATTTCCGGTTAGTCGGGTATCTCCACCGGTCGCTATTGAATGCATCGCTGCCTAAAATAATAAGTCATAAACGTTCTTTATGTTCGCAGTTAACTGGATGTTCGATATTGGATTGATGTTTGCACAACGAGAGGGTCATTTTATGCATCCAATAGTTTTCGGGCAATAAAAGAAGTGTTGTTACAGTTTTGTTATTCGTTGTTGTAGCAAACTTGTGTTCATGCGAGTAATTCCATAAAATAGGGAATGTATCTGTTTTTGCGGTTTACACGTGGCGGTGATGTTACGACGGCAATCAATGGACCAATAAGGAATAAGATGAGTCCTCGATATCTTAAAGTGCTCTTCCTCCATATAGATAATGAAAACCTTCCTAGAAATACGTAATTCAGTCATATTTTCATGGGGTTATCGCTTGGAAAGACGCGTACGCGTTTGAGAGCCGTACAAATATGCTAGACTCGTTTTTGATTAAGCCACATTTCCTAAAACATCAAGTGCTCTCCAAATTTTGAAGAGCTAACAAGGCTTTTGATTAATCCCGAAATCAACGGGATGTCGATTTCTTTGGGATATGTTTACTTTCAAACAACACACCGTCGTGTCAGTTATTGATACCCGGTCTGAGCACGCTGGAACTCAACGACGGTTAAGCATTGTCACGCGGATGCCCCCTTTTCTACTATGTAATTGAATTTATATTAGATGGTATTGTTCGGGGATAATCTGCCGTCGAAGTGATGCCCAAGTGCGAACCGAACTAAGCCGATAAGAAGCCCTCGGTCCACCCATCAATTCTTTAGTGCCATATTAACACGTTACAGCCAATGAGTCGCCGCTGATCCGGCACCAGTCAACAGTTAATCTTGTAATAAATCAAACTTCTGGCAAATTCTAACGTTTTCGATCATCTCAAATACTTTCCACAATATCATAATAAACAGTGTATCCTTTTATGCCGCACACTGGGCGGGGCTGTCACCGAGACGACAATGGTAAAATCGGAAATTGGAACCATTCTTTTTAAATTTGGAATCGACAATAGAACCATGAGACAATAAAAGGTTTGTTTCGGCAGACGAACTTCTAAGGGATAAAACAATTCATTTTACAACAACAGTAATAGATTTATTTCATTCGATAAATGTGACTGACTCTCGGTGATAAATATACATAAATGCTAGCGCACCATTTTATCTTTTTGTACACTATAAAACTATATATTTACACAGAGCCTCTTGCTAACATATTTTCCTTATTTCGGTAAATCTATTAATTGATGATTGCTGCTCGAGGAAACTGATTCAACCGTGTTGGAATAATATGGAAAAAGATCTCGCGGATCTTGCAAATGCTGTGGTTCTAAACCGTATCGGGAATTTCCTCTACGCACATGCAAAACGACGTCATCAACTCTAATGTTTTGTCCAATTCGAATTCATCGGTAAACAAAACATGACGTAGGAGTATTTACAAAATTATGGGGAATTGATGAATGATAAATGAATGTTCGGCAAATATGTACCAAACTATATGCAATGTTCGAACAAAAACGTCTAACGTAAATATACACATATCGTCTCGTTTAACGTTACCACCATCGAGTTTGTGGTTGCATCAACGGATGATTATAAGACGGTAGCACATTTATATTACTCATATTCATACCCATAGTGTTCATGCCGCTCATGCTGTACGATGCCGAGTTCATGTTCATGCTCATACTCGCGTTTAGAGACGACGTCACGCCCATCGTGTTCATACCCGGCATACCGTTCATTGCTAAGTTCGTCTGCATCGCGAGTTCGGCGGGTTGTTTCATTAAACTACTGTTCATGGAAGGTTGGCACGGTTTGCCGTCTCGCACTAATACGGGCACGGCAACGCGTCTCGGAGATGGCATCGGGTTCATGTCCAATCCTTTCTCTTGTCGCGCGCGTTTCATCTTATACCTGTGATTCTGAAACCAGATTTTCACTTGGGTCGGGGTCAGTCGGATAATGCTGGCCAAATGTTCGCGCTCTGGGGCGGAAAGATAGCGTTGCTGGCGGAAGCGGCGTTCCAGCTCGTAGGTTTGCGCTTTTGTAAACAGAACGCGGCGTTTTCGCTTCTTCGGCGTTTCGTTCGAGCCCGTTCCGTCGTCTTTCTTATCCACGCTATCGTCGTCGTCGTCTAGATCGTCTTCGCTTTTGTCGTCGCAATTGTTGTTATCGTGATTATCTGGCATGTGCAGCTCAGTGTGTCCCGGTGTTGGGCTTTGTGGTGTTTTTGGGCAAGGCGGAGGAGAGCTGATCCCGTTGTTACAAGTCGGTGTGCTCGACGCGGCACTCGATGATGGCGACGCTAGCTGTACCAATCCTACAATGAAGAAGAGATCATTGATAAAACACTATGTCAGAGTTGTGACGATGATATAGAGAATCCCACAATTATAATGGAAAAGAACAATATTTCGCCTATAACCGAATAGTCGTCTTTAATCATCCTGAAGATGACAATTAGGTAATAGACGAAACGTCTTATAAACGACCAGTGAAAGGAAACATTTCGGACATTGTCTTCCATTCTAAGTATGGAATTTTCTTTACAAATTCAGAAGAGATTCCGAAAACACTTCCATCCATGATATTCTACTAAATAAAATATACCGATGTATACATATATTTTCTAATGAAGTGCTTAGATTAATCCTTGGAGTAATCCTTGATTTCTCGAAGATTAATCGAATCGGATGTATAGGTTTAATCAAATCATCAAACCATGTTGGTTTTACGTCTTTATCTGAGCAATACACTATTGAAAGGTATTGCCCGTATTAATGTGTTGTGCAAGCAAGATTAAGTTAATTAAGACTGATCTGATTTGATTGATGCAACCGAAACATCGGCGGTGCTTCGACGTGGTTTTCAAAAAGCGGAAGTAGGAGGAACAGGTCGGAGTTCTTCTGTTCCGGATGGGGGCAGGGTGAGCGAACTAATGCGCGTTAATCTACTGGAATAAATGCCCGATTACGGGGGTTAATTTGGGCAGAAAATTGCGCGGTGTAGATTTGAAAGGAGGTGTGAGGGTGACTGGCCCAGGTGGTGGCATAAAACATAATCCCATCAGGCAATAACAAACAAGATACCCAGTCAGTTGGAATATTTGTCGAGTTCGCCATTGTGACGGAGTTAGCCAGATTGCGAGACGGGATTTCTCGTGTTTAGAGTACACACATAACTTCTGGCTTCTTGCTTCTTCCGTGTTTGTATAGATAGCTTTCTGTTTATAGAACAAACGTATCGCAATACAAGATTGTCTTGCTGATTGATTTTTGACATCGAGATTTGAACGAATTCCAAAGATCGCAGGGTTACCGGGGTCATTTGTACTAGGATCCGAATCGGATTTGAAAATCAATTAGGAACTGCGTTGGCCGAAAGTTGAGGGTTTCAAATCGGAAGTAACCTAATCTTCAAGATTCGATGGCGACGTATGTCTCATATCAATATCGCGATATCCATAACCACGAGATAACATCAAATATTTGCCAATGCACTAAATTCACATCTTGATTCTGTTGCAAGAATGGCGCATCGATATAAACATATTGTGGGAGTTTGTCTTGACATCACGACAATCTAGGGAAATTCGCGTGTTTGAAGAGAAAAATATCGTTATTCACCTTGACAATGACTGTAAACGCTATCCGGTGCCTCTTGAAGATCAGCGACCACCGAACTGTTGGCGTGTTCTGAAAGTATAAAAAAGTAACGTTTCTTAACATCAAAGTCGTCGGCGTATGATGGAAATATCATCAGTTTTTGTGGTGACCGATTTCTTTTTGTATTCATTCGCGACAAAACAATGTTCATCGCGGGGAGTCGTAAATCGATTGATTGTATAGTATATGTTGTTACTTTTCACGGATGTTAGCCTTTCACGTGTAAGTAGTGCATCCGGAATTTGCGTCGGATGATTGTATTTCACGTAAAAGCCCCCACTTCCGGTTCATCTAAGGGACGGAAACAGCGGCAAAGTGGTTTATTGCCACATCTTCCAACAACAATCACGACAAAACTAATGAGACAAATATTGCTGGTTTTTGCCTGGTGACCTTTCAGCAGATGACACCGCTGAACTGCTGTATATCGACGTAGTTTAGCAAATTACGACGAACGTAAAAATGTATCGAATATCTAATTTGTGAATATTGCACATTGCGCTATGTTATGTTTGAGTTTTAGGTTATTTGTTCCGCTTTTTCAAAAATTCAATGACTTGATGATAAATTGATAAGCATATCGTGATCGGCATTATTGTGAACGAACGACCGCGCGCGATATGATCGCTCTAATGAAATAGTTTTTTATTTGTTAGATGAACAGTCGCGAGGAGATAGCCCGTCCCCCGGGGGACTGCGCGGTGGTCGAGTAGTCGCAGTAAGTTATTAGTTGTAATATGAGGCAATGTTAATTAAGTGGATGACACGCCAGATTGAACTGTAAACTGTAGCGACGATAGCTGCAATTAGCGGATGATGGATAATATAAAAGGTCAACGATACGGAGAGAGAATGGGAGGCTGGATGTTGACACATTGCTGCAACCGGGGCAATAACTATCCCTGTAATCGGCACAAAATACACAAGCACCACCTGAATAATGAGTATTAATATAAACGGGAATTAGTAACGTATATTGCAAAAGCTTTATTGCTATTGTCCCTTGAGTTATTTTGGTCGTTGTGCGCTTAGTATACTGGTATACTGCCGTTAACTATAGCCTATCCATTGGTTTAATTAATCGAATTCATCTGCAATGGTGGTGTCGATATGGGGCATTTGATCATTTCAAATGCACAAGGGAAGAAGGTTTTTTCACTGTGCTGCTCATTATTCGGATCTGGTCAAGTCGTTTTATTGTAAAAAGATACGGTAACAAAATAGTTACTAGAGTCACGAAATCTGTTTTTTCGCCAAACTAGTTTCAACATAAACAATGGAGAATTTAGGTTTGCCAGGTCTGCCAAGGAGCATTTGGGAAGCCTTAAGGTTGTGCTTTCCAGCTCAGCTGTATATGTAGTTCCTCCCTTATAGTCTTACTATCGAGTGTCTTCCTATTATCAACTGAATAAATTATACTATAATGAACGTAAACGGTTTTCTATTCCCGAATGATCTTTACCGTCACAAATGCTGTCGCTTGCGGGCGAGTTATAAATATACGGAGTCGCGTAGACCAAACAAATACGTTCTTATGTCTGTATATAATTGAATTTCTGTTTACCGTTGGGTGCGCGTATATGTGTACGTCGTTATCGAGGTGGTGGTATTAAGTATTCTGTTTAAAACGGATTAATGAAGTCGTAAAGACGATTCAAATTGCCACCAATACTTGCAATTATGCCTTACGTTTACGACTTTATTAACATGGCGATACATAACAATAAATTATTCTTTATTTTCAACGGCCTTATATAGTGATTAAAATCGCGACATTACTAACACCCTTGTAGAAGTATATCATAAATGTTATTCGCGCATGAGCACACGCTTTTATGATATTCGTCGGCAAAATCTGTGAAAATATATAATGACGATTCATTTCAGTCCTGCATATATCACGTTATTGATTTTGCTGTGATTTTTCTTTTCTATTTTTATCTATTTTAGATACAAGCGAATTAAATTCGAGTGGTGTTATTTGAAGTATCGCGAAGAGTTGGTAACATTAGTAAATCTATATGAAATCTGCGAGAAAATGTCACAAGATGATTGAAAAATGAAGCGAACTCTAATAATCGAATGTATTGATATCTGGAATAAATGAAATACGTAATAACTACAGAATTAGCGAACGAATTAGAGAATTGCATTTGTACCGGATTCATGATTATTAATCGTAATTTCTGAAAATTCTATCAGAAAAAAAATAAGTCAAAGCAATCGGGATTTTCTTTCTACTATACGCAAGAAGTGTAAAATGATATCCACGTCCTAAACTGCTCTTTAGCAGTATAAGCCGTGTATAAAGTATATACGGATTGGGTATAGTTCTTTAAAAGCCACGCTTTATTGCAATATGACCCACGTATCTTGAAAGACGTTTTTCATCGGCGAACAATTCATCGGAAGTTTATAAAGAAATCGCTGTGACATTACGTGAATTGAGGTCGCAAACCAACGTGCGTAAATTCTGGGTGCTTCAAAAGATGCACATCTTCCTATATTATGAACGATGTTGTGGGACAATGATGCGAATGTGCGGATTCAAACGAGCATCGGTAGGATATGTACCAGCTCAATACAAAATTCAAGGTCGTACCTAGCATTTGAATTTTAGGGGGCCGAGAAACCCGAAAATAGAAGTTCCATAGGATATACCAATAACAATCGCAAAAAGGGCACTTTTCCAAAATTTCGGGGGGGGGGGCAATTTCCCCCTGCTAAATACGGATCTGAAATAGTGGAAAATACAAAATCCACTTAAGTAAATAATCGATTGTGAAATATGTTACCAGCCACCCTTATCCAAAACTCAACAGTTTTACACCTTAAGAAGTTCCTATCTGGTATATTGGTAATTTTTCTATATGATATACACTTTGCCGTCTCGATGACGGAGCATCGTTATAAATAAATAAAGCGTTCATTGAATTGAATTAGATATTTTCTGCGACTAGTGTTTCCGAAGATTAACAAGGGCGGAATGAAAAAATCGTTATTTGCTTTACGTGCATAATTCAGCTTATTTTCAATTTGATTCGGTGTAGTGGTGTACGTAACTATTCATTTGTTTTTATAAAAACTGATTGAAGAAAGTGATGAAAGTTTTAAAGAAATTGTACTATACCTGAATATGGCGGCGGTGGATGGACGGATTCAGCTGTGGCTGCTTGTAACCAGCGGGCATATGCATTAGTCGGGTCATAGTAACTTGTCCGCGGCAGCTGGTCGTGCGATAACTGTGGAAGCCTGCTGTCGAGTCCGCGGACTATGCCGTCTTTCGTATCCGGCATATCCAGTATGTCCTTCATCGAGAAACTGTTAGCCTTCATCGTGTTCATAGCCAAGGGAGAATCCATCTGAATAACACCCATAAAAACAATAGTTTTATTTCACCGTCCAGAACAACAAAAAAAGAGATTGATACAAGCAGCTCGTGCGACCGTGCGGCTGAAATCCGAGTGATATCCCCGGTGAGTCGACGCTAGCCGGAGGGTGAGTTATAAACCGACTCCTTTTTGATCCCCTCGCGGATTGTTATAGTGTGCCCCGGGGTGACGCCTGTTTTCGGGTAGGTTCAGGTGGTCAGTATCGACCCTAAGCGCTAGTGCCACCGTGAGACTGTCGATGAGAGCGTTGATGATATCACTACTGTCACACGATTGCCACTTTATGTTCGTTAAAAAAGCAATCAGCGTCGGTATAACCGTAAACGCCGCGACGGTGACGGTGGGTCGGTTTTAACGTCAAAAGGCGGAGCATTACAGGCGATTGGTTCGTCGAGATGCATTGACAATTTGTCAATGGTTTAAGGACTAATTTGTCAAAGCAGTTAATGGGAAACCATGATTTATAATTGACCAATCAGGCTATACCCTCAGTCAAAGCGCATAGCCGGTGCAAGAAAACGGTCTGATTTTTAAGTCGTTTTTATGATTATACAACGAAGCGTAGTCGAACGCTATCCTTAAAGGTAATAAAGTACGACTTAAGTCAAACACCTCGGACAATAAGTTAATTTCCAGTCCCATAGAACGCGATGAATAGGCCTTCTTCAATCTCCCGCTGTCAAATACAACATCTAGGTTAATACTTTATATTCTCCAGCAAAATGAACGTCTTTAAGGCCTCGGGTGGCAATTCTCGCGTTTCTCGCCACCGTCAGATAAATCCGAATACCCCTCGTGTTATCAGAATGTACGTTCAGGCCGAACAAGCATGTCCATCACCACGAACAATATTTTCAATCGGTATCTACATACGACCGAGCAATTGTCTTAAAGCAGGTAGAAAGTAATAAGTTTTCAACCCGTTATATAGAAAAATTCAAAAGATTAAAAGCGAATCTCGATTTATCAAAAAATAAAATCAATAGACACGACGTTTCGAAATCTCGCTATAGATCATCGTCAGGTGTCTACGTCTGAGTTATTCTGGCTATTCTACTAGTAGGTATGGCTACTTTTTGGAAGTTACGCACGGTAGGTTGATTAGAAGTCCATAATCCCGTACATTCTAGTGAGCGCCAAATGTGTTTTCGACATTTTCTTAAAAGACCACTTAAAATCGAGATTTGCAGATTTTACCCGTCGTAGTCGTAACTTAATTACGCGGCGACTCATATCGACTTGAAAATAATTCGGGCTCTAATCCTGAATTAGCTCGAGGCAATAACGCCGCTTTTTACTTTGAATATTCAAGTGTATTTAGACGAATTGTATATAACGGTTGAATTGGTGTTTAAGATGGCCCTCTAGACACGAGTGTCTGTTAGAATAATGGACAATGTGGACAATCGTGAACGCAACAAGCCTTGTATAACCGTCTTTAAAAGCGACGAAAAACCTCTCGGAAACTGGTGGTGACATAAGTCGAGTATTCCGTTTGAAAAATAGTTGGTTCCAATAGAAATGAATCGCTTGCAAAAAGACTTTTGGAGGGCTAGCATGTTGGCATACACTTTAGAAATACTAAGCATCGCGTATCTCGCACAGTCTGGATTTCCAGACGATCTATACAGGTAATCATAGTGTAGTTTACTTCGGGGTTAACTCGTCTATAACTCGTAAAAATAGCTCGCGCCCGTGTTCTTTTAGACGTCGCGGTGATGTCTATAGGTTTGGCGTCACGAATTATTTACTTGAAGTCAACTTTCCCTATATCCAGGTCCATTATATATGCCTATCGGTTGGGCCCGTATTTATATGCGGGTTCGGCGGATTAGTAAATTACTAATTTTGCTTTACGGTCGTAAACGTTTGAACGCAATATCGTGGACAGAAATAAACGCGCGGATCATGCATTTCGAGGAAACTCGCAGTGGAAGCGAAACAAGATTTTCATTACCCGAATATTTACTATAAGACAGTATGAAAATGATTTCCACGATAGGTTTCAGTCTGTAAAACGTTGAAAGGTTTCGGGCCTTTGATGACGCTTTTTGATTCTAGACGGGTTGACGATTACGTTTTTTTTTAACTGCATGATAATCGATTTGTCATGATACGGTATGCATGTATACTTTTTGGAATCACTGCCAAATATATATGAACAGTATTATTGTCATCAAACCGAAACAACGAAGGAATAATCATACCATATGGCAGTCAATCAGAAAGGATTGTGTATATTATACACACGTTGATATGAGCATGTTTGATTTTCGGTTGGAGATCAATCGGTCGATTATTGACCATCAAAATCGAGGCCGTTTAAATATATCCGGTAAACAACTCTTCATATTTGAGTATTGTCTGTAACTGTATTACACAAACACGATGGCACGGGTCATTCATAGAGAAGGAGAGAGAAATTAAGAGAGAGAGCGAGCTTTCAGATGTTTTACAACTGTACCGAAGTTAGATCGTGTAGTACTACTATATTTACGAAACTTGAGGGCGACACATCCATCGATTCGATTCCGGGGGTCTCCAGATCGATCAGATACTACGATTACAAATATCGACGCCTAGCATAGATAATGATATACGGTCTCTAGTCTCGGGTTCGAGAACACCAAAGCGAAAATGACTTCTGATTATTTGATATGAACTTATCTACAAGTCACATACACCATGGACGTATAAATTAGATTCTAGTTTATACATCCACGCGTAAACCAACCAGTTTCAATATCAAAACATTTGTCTAATCAACCTTCTTCAAGTCGTTTCTGAACATGTTTTCAAAAATGTATTTGGGATATTGTGATCGAATTCTAGAATCTGAACTTAAAATTTCTGATTTCAAATTTCAAAGTGTTTTTCGGCACATCAAATTTCACCGAAATATCCTATGACATTTTGCATTGTTATATTTGAGTTTTATGAGTCTTTAGCAAACATTCCTCATCGATTTTAAATCTCATTGATTTATCTATTAGTGATAGGTATTCACTAGCGCACCTGCTCTATCCAGATAATATTTTAGTCGTAACCTAAATGAAACAAATATTCATAGTTTTGTCGCAATAGTACAAAAATTATGGTTGATCATCAAAACAATAAAAACAAACAAATCGTCGAGCTTCGTTGAAATCGCTTAGTCACGCACAAACTTACGATTCGTCATCTCAGTGACATTTACTTTGGTACAAAATATCTACAGTAAAAACGAACGTATCGAGTTTAAACAATTCATACTAACAGTACGATTGGTATGATTTTTGTGTGTGATTTTTTCCGAGAAATTCACTGTAAGCCGTAATTTTCGACGAATGACGTTTTAGGAAGCAACGTGTCCGGGTATGCCGATCGGTCGCTTCCATTTTGGAAATTTCCGCTTCGCATTCGATGTAATTCGAACAGAATGCAACAACTGAAGCGAAAGAAACCGACCACTCCTACTCGACCGTAATATGGAACCCGACTATACGCGCCTGATTACACCGCATGCACAGAGAAAAACTCCCGTATTCATTCGGCCCGATTGTGTCGGTTTCATATCTGGCCTCATCGGATTTTCTATCAAATTTGCTTCCAATAAAAGTGTCAGTTCTAAGGCAACCGAATGAAGCCTTTCGGTTGGAAAACCATTCACAAACCGAGGCACTATAAACATTCCTCTAATTGATTCAAATTCCAATAAATCGCCCCGATTCTAGTAAGCCATAATGCGGCGTTATTCGCGTATCAATTTCAGACAAATGAAAGAGCAAATTACGGCTAATCATCCGATCTGTGGTTCCGTCGTAAAATAAAAGATTGCATAAACGAATTCGAGATGCATGAAATTGAAAAAAAATTGATTGATAAATCGCGACAAATTGGTTGAAAAAATCTTCCTTTGGAAATGGTATCCATTCACCTACCAAAAGCCGACACGATGTTATCCAGAAATTCACGAATACCGTTTGCGAACGTAATACATATTTGAAATCTTAAGCAAGATAGATTTAGGTAGCTAGTTGATAGTTGACCAAATAAACTCTTCATTTTGGAGTGTCCTCAAGAAAATCAACAACACACTCAATAAATTGTGAACAACGTCCTCAAGTGTAGTACTTGTGCTATATGACTATCTTACCCGCTGGTTGTTACTCAATAGCGTGTCAAGGAAACCTAGCGAATAGCGGTCCTGTTGCTGTTGATGATGATGTTGTTGTTGTTGCTGCTGCAGCTGCTGCTGCTGATGGTGGTCAAGATGTTGAAGATGATTTTGATGGAGCGACGAAGATGAAGTCTGTTGCTGTTGCGGCTGATGGGCCGGTAACGGATGCTGTTGCTGATGCATCATCGTGACTGGTGGTGGTGACCAGAAGACGTTATTTCCGTGCACTATTTCGGTGTGGCTTCGTTTAGTATGACGTGTAGTGTTTGAGACAAAGTTCAGCTCTGATCTTTATATTGACTTTAAGATACCCAACCTGATAACGAACGACATTTGTATGTTGATAAGAACGACCGGCCCTCCCAGTCTTCGGGGACATTATTGATTAGATTTTCGTAGTTATTTTGCATTTCAATGAGAGACTTTACCTTCTCATTTAATTATCACCCCCAGTCCCATTGTCAACAAACAGCACCTGTGCCTTGAAACGATCCGCTTTATTCAATTCGCCCCTCAACAAAGTACCAAGAAAATCCAAGCAAGTCACAATGCAACAATCGAAGATCATATCTTTTACATTTATCCCGGGGATAAATGATGCGAAGCTAAATTGTTATATAGGCGATTATAGATTAATTTCGGTTTAGTACAGAAAGGACATTAACTCTGATAAGATATCACATATATGCAATGAATTGTCAAATGAGAAATAACCCAAACTAGTAGTTCAAATTTCAGTTTGAAAAAAATAGATCGTGATAAATCGTCGTATTATTCGAGTCATCTGATCATAAGGACCAATAACTTTGAATATTGAGTTAAGTTAATTTTTAATGAAGACAAATCGAATAAACAACAGTCGAAAGTTGAACCGGGCCCTAAAAATCGTGATTTTCCTGATTCTTATCACAATGCAGTTGTTCATAATTAGTAATTTAGTTATTTTTTTGAATTTCTGGATCCCTTCTTTTGAAATCTTTATCCTGTTTATTCGGTTTTCTTTCTGAGATGAACAAGAAAGCCGCACGGCTCTTAAAAAGGTAATCCTAACACTCTATAATAGATCGATCCATAAATTATGCATCCGAATCAAGTCTTTCTCTTAATCTTGCGTTAAATTATTAACGCTGACGCTGTGTTGTCTGTGGATGGTTGTCTGCAGGCGTTGCTATGATGACCGATCTATATCAATGATGTTGCTCTTGCTGTCAGACTCGAATTCACATGAATATCTATCGCATTAATTACACCCGATTTCGGTAGAGAAATGTTAGTTAAAGTTTTCATAATATTGCCCGATTATATTTGTAAAAGAGATTCGCATTCCATTCTGGTCAGATTAAGGGGTTAAATGCGGAGGCTTATCATCGCATGCATAATACAGATATTTGTATTATATCAACGTATATAATGCAGCATAAACACGAGCTCAAAGAACGAATTAATCTCATTTAACATGTTGTAAATACCCAATTACTCATATGACCCCCTTTTAGGGGATCTCATTTTAGTAGATGGTTCAAGATCCTAACGCATACACCTGAATGTTCTATGCGCGTAGCTTTATTTCGATTCAAAACCGACAGTGATTTTGACATTTTGAACTGGATACAGCAAAGCGTGTTCCACCCATCGGAAAAAAATGTAGATTTTGAGACATGATTCTGCGAACATTTCAAAGCAGCTGGCCTTCGCAGCCGCTTTATTATAGTAGTAATCTTTGATCCCAATATAATATTTTACCTTCCGCAGTTAAGTGTAAATACACGCTGTTTACCCGGCCTTATCATTGTGTGATATCATGATTTATTGGATAAGACGGACAGGGGATAAACTTCATAACTACTGATAAGAAGCCGAAGCTATTATTCGGGAATACCGTATGTGCCGGTCATGATTTGCCACCGTTGGGACTAGGTGATTCGCCAAGCCGAGTATAATTTCCTGGTACATTCCGGATATAGATTCATGCAATTCAGCCAGCGATTTTCATATCAAAACGGCATAAGCAATGAAGAAAATCTTACATCTGAAGGAATTAAGAGTCGAAATAGTAGATAGAGATACTCGCTCTGAGAAAACGTTTTTTGACAGGCCAACATTTAGTCAATTATCAGTTGTTTCAGTTAGTAGTCAGATTGTACTCATAAATGGCGCATTGAAATCATAAAAATCATCCACATGTTGTTGTCTCTGAATACTGTAACAAGCAATGGAAAACTTCCTTTTCATGAATGTAGATAACGCGATCTTAAATCATTGTGGAGTATATACATATTTTCCTTTATGCGTGAGTTTGTATCAAGAAAAAAAGGCAAAAACGAGGGTTTGCAGAAAGAGTTTGAAATAGAAAACGTTCTCAATAACTTGAACGTCTGACAAGGGACTGCGATTCTAGAGAAAATAGTCGACAGACCTCCGAGAAGACCTGAGTAACGGGCTAATATTTACTCTCTTGTACGTTTAGCGGAACATTAACTGCTCAAACAAACACCATATGGCTAAATTATACACCCGCGACACCTAGCGTTAAACGTTTAAAATAAACTGTAGTCCGTTACGATGTGTATAGATAAATCCCTGGTTTTTCTCTTTTCCTCTTTTGAGGTATTAACTTATCAATTCGCTATTAGATAAAATGCATCTTAATTTAAGACAAATTCAAAAATGACTGTTTTCCCTAAACTAATCGTCAAATGAGAAATCTAAATCTGATTGTATAAAAGGCGAAAGAAAAAGTGATTTACACAATCACATTCCCAACACAGACTTTCGTTTCTCTTCTTTAACATAGTATCTAAACAATGCATATGCCATAGGTCATTTTCTATAACGTTTCATACGATATTATGGCGTATAATAGAAACAATGGTAGGAAATCATTTCGAATTATATTCGAAAACGGAAAAATATCGATTGCCGTAATGTGTCAAGAACTTTCTTGTCATTTTCCGGAGGCATCAGTATTAAAATTAGGTTTTAAAAATCTAAAACCACACACGTATGCACTTGCGAACACTCGAGACTATCTTTTTGCTATTTGTATTGCATAATCGCGTGGGTAAGTGCATGTAGTAAATAGACTTCGTTTGATGTTATGAATAGTAGAATTCAACTCGATTTTACGACGTATTTTCAAATACCCGATAAATGAATAATAACATACTCCATAATAACTAATGAATAAACAGTCTAATCCATAGTAGAAAATCCCCAAACAGACTAAGAATGCATAGAATTTTCATTTATCACTTGAATATAAGTCTTCACTCTGTCCGATTTCTGGTCATTCCACCTGACCATGGATTTTTAAACGGTCCAAGCACTGGATCCTTCATTATAACCATATAGTGCACTTAAAATCTGTCCAAATATTACATCGTTTGTATGGATTATGAAAAATAAATATACCATACTACTTTACTATGACCTGGCTATGGCTGTTAGTGACAGTTTCATCAAAAGGAAATTCCGAAAAATAATTTCTGAATTTATAGATACATGGTTTACAGGAATTCTGATTTTTAGAACGAGCAAATTTGATAGCGTATAGAGCTGTCTTTTTTTCATCGCTGCTTTGAATATTGCAATCTCAGTTTTGATGAAATGTCGTTCAAATGACCATCGTCGCTAATTACAAAAGATATAAATTTCAGTCATCGATATTTTTCATTACATTCAATAGAACTGTATGTGCCGGTCAACTTCCGGTCACTGCGCTCGCGCATCGTGGCCAACCACGTGACAGGAAACGGTGTAACTACTCTCGGCGCAGTTACCAATTTCTCGAGTAAATATTTGATGATATCGGCAATTGTATCGTATTTATGGTGTAATTGTGAGGGCAGACGAATGTAATATGTATAACGAGCGAAACGAACAGTCTCTACGAACTTAGTGATAGATAGTTCGTTCGCATTATCCGGAAAAATATAATATTTTGCTCGAACTCACAAATAGAAAACAAACTACCCGTAAATCTACTGAAAGATTATTTCGCTACGGCTTAACTCGGCGATCGACGTAAAAACGCAAGAATCGCACGCTGTTCTTACTTCGCTTGATATGTTCAGAAAATTATTCTAGAAGCATCCCAGCTTCTGGAAAGATTAACGATCAGCTGAGAAAATAGGTTAACGTACAAGAAAATGTAAGAAAATAATACATCGCACCGCGGGAAGAGGTTCGATCATTTTGTTCGAAATGATATTGCCCGACGATTATATTATTCAAACAAGATGCCTAATTCTACAAAACGTTCAAATAAGCATGATGACCTCTAGGACAATTAAACAAATAATGATTAATTTTTTTTTAGAAGTGAATGAATAGTTCAAATTATTAAATACGTGAATAAACGACCCTACTTTTCTAATATTCTAATATTTGTGCTTCCTCTTAAAATGAAACGAATGAATACGATGGTGCAATATGGTGATGCGATTACAGATTCTGTTAAAGTGTCGTACAGTGAAATATGAAAAAATAATTCTTCATAACAAATTCTATAGATTTTTCAACGCGTAAATTCATTATCTTCAAACAATTTTCTTTTCTCCCTTTGCGCCTTTATATGATCTTCTGGTGAACAGGTGAATTAAGTTGATGATTTGAAACTTCAGATTTGCCTATGCATTTCTACCACATACCTCCGTAAATTCTGAGAGTTTCGCGTATATCCAGGACTTAATTTCGTCCATTTTCCCCACCAATTAATCGTTTAAAGTAGTTTCAACGCACCTTTTATTAACTCTTGAAATAAGGTTTCAACCAATAGAATTATGACATCACGGTATATTGGAAAATATATGCCAAAAGAAAGGTGACAAAATCTATAAGTAAGACGACGCCCTATTGTTATTTTTGAAATATATTTCATAGTTTTCGACGAACGCTCGTGGCAACGATTTCCCGGGTTATAGAATCGCTGTGAAATCTGATCCCGGAAAATCAAAGATACGGCGTCGTCGTAACACGACCGCTTGTGAGAACGCTTGCCACGCCGGTCACCGCAACAAGTGTACGAGCGGATAAGTCTGAACTCACCTGCCGGCGCCTTAGCTGCAGGTAGAGCAAGGCCGTGGCCCAGTCGGTATAGGCGAACAGCATGGACCCGGTCATATCTCTTCTTCGATGCGGTTAATCCTGTTACAGAATGATACTCGATATATGACTGTCGTGTTTATATAATGTGTACATGTGATGATGGTTTATTGGTTGATGATGTTGATGGGTGTGGAAATATATACATCCGTATCCTTTGTCGAGTGGCATCAATCGTTTAACACGTGACTGAAAGTTGCAGTCAATTGTCACACATTCGACTGTAGCTCTGCACGTAAGGTACCGCCCTACGGTATCGATCCGAATATCTCATACGTTGAAATAAATCTGCATCGCTCTGAAATTGATTCAGAATCGTTTTAAACTTTTAAAAGCCCGCGGTAGAAGGTCTCGGCCTCGGCAATACGAATCTATCAAACGCAAATATCATATTCCAGATAGTTGAACGCGACTACGGCAATGAATGTATATATGCCTAATTCTAAGCAGCCAATTGCAGAGAAATCATCAGAGAATTTATTTCGAAGAGATGAAATGAAATTCCATTCTAATTCATAGCTGCAGACTCGTAATGTTTAATAAAGCTTATCAGAGAATTAATTTTGAGGAGAAGACATGAAATTCCATTCTAATTCATTGCTGCAAACTGGTTATGTTTCGACACGGCGATCTTTGGTCGGTTATGAAAAAATGTATCCAAAAAAAAGAAAAATTGATTATCATTTCGTTCATGTCATTTAATGGGCGTCATTAGTCGACAACGCATGTTTAATTCCCAGTAAAAATCCACGTTTTCAGCTGGATTTAACATAACGCTGCTTGACGTCGTGAGCGTTGACGCTTCGGCGTTCATTATATCAATGGCCGTTAATTGGGAGGACGTGGAAATTTGCAAACACTGAAACTGTTGAATTAAACAGACCGTACCTGCTGCGTTCTTTTCATTCGCATTCGATAAAAACCAGCTAGATTTTACATGAGAACCAGTTATGTTCGTCGCCATCGTCATCTCGCATAGAGGAAAAAGTGGGAATTAATCTGTACGCGCCTAATAATATTTCGATGCTCAAACCTCAAAAGTCAATATCGTTTTGATTCCCGCAAAACTAAAGCGACGTTGTATCTCGGCGCGTCTTGCAGCCGGGTTCGAGAGACGATGTATTTTCATTCCAAGGCTGACTTATTCGATACGATTAGATTTTTGCCTCGTTCCAGCTCGTGTCAGGGCATATTAGGTGAAAAAGATAAGCCGAACTACCAAATTTGAAAATCGATTCAATGAAATAGTATCATTTCGACTCTAGTCTAGCAATTCATTAAGATACAGTTCCTTAGGCTGAAAAAATTGATACCTTGCTTCTCATTTCTGTTGAGCTTAAAAGTTATCCCTATACATTTATACTTTCTTTAAAATCGTGATCAAGCTTATCATAACAGACCATGACTATAGAAATCCACTGATTACAAATTTGATTGCAGCTTACAAAATGACCCGACCGACCAAGCTATCATTTAATTTTAGCCTTAGACGGTGATTAATCGGTTAATTGAAAATGAGCTAACTTTGATAGTGAAAACTTGATCGGGGACTGTGGGCCCTGTGACCGACAGCATGTCTATGGGACTAAATAGAATGCGAAAATAAGTACCATCCAATCGATGCAACGATTAGACTGTGATCAATCTATTCTAACCACGTGTGTCTCGTATTTTCAATTCGTTTGCAGTTACTTAGCCAAGAAAAAAGTTCCTGCGGCAAAAACATACATAAGATCACTCACAAAAGTTTCATATAAGAAAGGTCGATGCAACTTGAAAGTTCATGCTTATGCTTGCATGTTTCTCATTTGATATCGGTTCGCGAAGAAATTGGCAATCCATATACAGAAAGAAAGTAATTTGCCTCCGAGTGGTATTTCTGTAACTTGAGTTTGGAATCAAGAATAATTTCTTCTATCGATTTGTCGATGTTGAATCGAGTATTTTTGGTTATATTTCGAATTATCGCGGAAAGGTCAGAGAACGATTGGCGAATATAGGTATAAGTGGGGATGTATAGACTATATAAACAATTCATTTTCGTATTTCTATGAGAGCTTCGTTCGCTATGCAACTATCCGCCTCAGAAATGACGTAATAACCAAAATCTCGCGAAAATAGCTTAAATTGCAGGTCATAGTTGTAAAAAACCTAGATAAATATCAAACGTCATTTCTAAATCAAATTCAAAAAGTCGTGGATGAAAATAAGAAAATTAAATCTATATTTGACTTAGTTTTAGTTGAATCAAATACAGGTAGTGTAAGTGCAAAAATTGAAAAATTAAAATTGAAATGAAATTTGATTTGAACTTCGATATAAATTTAATCAACATACTGAAATGTAATGAAATCGTTGCGGTAGCTTTAAGTAGATCTGTGGAATTCAGGGCTCAAGGGTGGCCACTGGCTCGAAGCCGGTGATAAGCTCGTGGTATATGAGAAAATAAATTCAAACTGAGTACACTTTATTTCCCGATTATGTCACTTCCTACAATCAAAGATAACCGGATAATTAGATTAAAAACAGTGGGTTGAAATGAAACAAATTGTTCGGCTAGGTCAATTTGGAAACCCCCCCCCCCCCCTCCCCCGGGTTTGCAAGCAGGTATCGCTTACGACGCAGACAAAGAAACGTTTTAGGTCCGTTTTACTTTAAAAACTGACAAGACAAAAGCGATAGGATTTGCGGTTCAGTGGCTTCAGGATGGAACTGATCCGAGTCGCGCGCAGGAAACACAGTATAACAGACGATTATCCTATCATTTTTGCCTCACAGACCTTTGTTCCACTATTACGATTGCAGGAAATGTATCTTGAAACACACATGATATACGAAATGTTTCGAGCTACACTTGATTTTTGTATTTAACTCGTCGGTAATTGAATTTTCGAGTAAATTGCGAAATCACAACCATTGTTCTGGGAACTCATCGCGGGATACTGACTTGATAAAGCAGCCCGGGCAGAAGGGACGTTCACCAAATCTTCTCCACAAAAACTCACAATTGGACTTGCTTTCAGCCTGCGGGCGTGGCACGTGCTATCATCTTAATTTTCCCGGAGGCCGAGGGACACGATAATAGCATCCCGTGTAAGTGGTAGTTCTCGGGAACGTATCATTACTCTATCATCTACACAAAAGATGCTACAATCTATCCACAAACTTAAATGGTTTTCGGAGTTTTTTTTCCAGTTGATTGCCAATATGCGACAAGGTACCATATAGAGCGCTAGTCTGTAATTACAGAGATAATACTTACACACGCCCTAAGTCAGTTGCACTAGTTCTCAGAGAACCATGGTATCTCTAATACGCTTCAGAGACCACATATCGCAAATGACTTATACACCTCTCTTGCGAAAACTTAAAAACGATGCCGCAGGTTCGTAATATTGATACATTAGCAACAACTGCTTAATACTTAGGTAGATAAACGGCAACGCAAAAAAGTATCGTTTATTTCATCAACTGATACTATATTCGGCAACCTCAGCTAAACGAGAAGACTCGATCATAAATGTAGTATAGTTTCAGAGAGGAAGGACATCAGAGAAGTCTTCATCATCGTCGTAGTCGATGCGTACTAAACCTACTCAAGGGGATTTTTCTTTGTGACAAATGCTACAGATCTGTTCAAACAGAGAAATAACGATTAAAACCTCGGTTCGCAGTTCGCGTTGTTGTCATAAGATTATTTTCGACGGGATTTTCTGGTGATGGGTGCCGTGTCGCGTGTTTGCGACCCGGTCTCCGATTTCAGCCGACGCAAACACCGCTAGGCGGGAATCTACACCCGGCGACACGTGACCAACACTGCGGCGAAGATTGTAACAACAACCCGAAAATAAAATCGTTTTTCATTTCGCTTACCTACAAAACCTATGGTGACAAATCTATTATTTTCTAGTCTTTTGAAATAATTTAACGTTATAAGCTATACATTCATTACAATATGGATATCTTTTCCACATACTACATCCAAATATTAAACGGCATACGCCTTATTTATATGAGTAACGTATATTTTATTGTACAAATTCGTTTCAAGCGAAAATCTATTTGAATTTAACTAGCCACTCTTGAACGAAATATCTATATTTAACGCTCACATTTTCAAAACAATCTTCTATATTCGAGTTGTAAGAAGAAAGATCTCGTCTCCAGCATACGGTAATTAAAACGTCGATTTCATTTAGCCTCCTACCAAGCGCGGCAATATATCGCGTGTATTATCGACAATCTAATCAAGAGAAGACCGAACGGGAGAGCTGGGTAGAACAATGAAAATACCATATACGTTATACAGTTTTTACGTTTGAATAAAGTTTAATACATAAACGCCCAACAACTAAAATAACTGCTGATGAGACAAAGGCCAAACAAACCGCCGGGTACTGTAGACCGTATCAGAAGATGTGCTTACGCGCTCTTCATCGAAAACTGATATCAATAGATCTAATCGTATTTTGTAAAATAATCATATATTGATATAATTAAAGTCACGAAATTGTCGTAAAGAATCATCACTGATTTAAGGTAGTGTGTTATACCAGGTGGTCGACTCAATGGCTTTCTTTTGATTACCTTTGTATAAGATTGTATATGCCTGATTTAGGCTACCAACCCTGAACATTTTTGTAAATACATATTTTGCAATTTCATCTTATCTTATCGTCTCCTGACAATTGCTAATATTCAATCTAGGCGAATATCAATGATATAATATACTTAGCATGAAATAGAAAAAGTGCCTCACAAGAAAAAATTTAAGTATCACGTCATGATTCTTACATAACTGTTGTTTTATGGGTGGAACCTCCTATAGTCGTCGTTTTTCTTCAACTCAAAATCATTGCTCCACCACATGTCATCAAATATTTCTAATGTATATATACATATAAAATGAATAGGAGCAGCGCGAGCGCGTGGCAATCGATTCGAATCGTATAGTTTCAAAAAACATCAGAACTGAACTTTGGCACACTGAAAAAAAGCCTGCAACAGGCTAGCACTGTCGGTGGTTTGATGAGAACTGCTGCATATGTTTAGAGCCCGCGGCAACCAGTAACCACCCATCGGACGCAGTGACGCCCGATTTCAATTGCCTTTATTTACGACTAGATCGTTTAAAATTATGAATAGATAATAGGAATTAATAAAAACACCATTTTAAGCTAAAGCGGCGCATGTACCGAATATAATAGTCGCATTGTTTGGCAACGTAGGTTTTGTTACGTTTGTTCGGTTGTCGGTATTTTCAACAAGATATTACTCATGTACGTTTATCGCGATCGTTCAGTTTTGATAAGTTAGAACATGGCGTCGTTTAAGAGTCCATGCTCAGAATTGTCTCGAACATTTCTTTAAAAGGAAGATATTTTTTCTAGGTAACGTGTGACAATACGACAACGAATTAAATAAGGCACCGGGGATGAGGTTCTCACATAAATTGAAACAAATAGTAACGAGTATATATTACATTGAACTGAAATGTTAACAAGATGAACTAGCATCGGTCACAGTGGAAAATCGTCATAGATCTCTGTTTCTAAATTCGAAATCTAAAAAAATTTGCTATATCAGTGAATTTTACGATCAGAATGTCTGCAGACTGTACTAATCGATAAACCGAAAAAAGAAAACGTATAAATGAGAAGAATTAATTAAACTTTACGTCGACTTCCAAATCTAATATAATTAGATATCAATTATGTATACATTTATATGTACATATGTTTCTATTAACCGATTATATTAGGATATAAAAAATTTGCTTACATGTTTATACGTATATAATTTATATATGTATATATGAATATATATATGTATATAGTTCAGATGAATTTTTGTTCGCTGAGTCTATCTTTAAAAAAGTGAATTAGAATGCGATTTGATTCGGATTTGACAATTCACATTATAATACGAGCCGAATTTAACGCGTTCGTGACGTCATTCATCTTGTTACGATGTTATGAGCACATAATTCACAACAAGATGGGTTCATCTTGATGTTCATCTTGAAACGAGAGTCGCCTACAGCAACAGGCAAGTATTTTTGAGGAGCGCCTGAAGGGCTGCAACTTACCTTCAAGATGCCGAGCGTTTGCCTCCCGTCTCCGAGCGAAGTGGCATAGCTCTGGGGAGGAGACTTATATACCATTCTGTCAGGCCTGTTTACTTAGCGGATGAAATATTCCTGTCTCAGGATCGGATTTATTCGAGATAATGATTTGTTTTAGCGTTTATGTAAAGTCAACCATATGCAACGGGGTTTTTGCTGTAAATCGATCCAGAAAGAGGAAACGCCGGTTTAAGCCCCTACTTGATGCTCTCTTACGCGGAAAGCGCATAAAAGCAGCTTAAAACGACAGCCACGCCCCCTGGCTGTGGATTATTCGGGGCCGTCGTCGTCGTCGTGTTTTAACGACGCAAACTTTCTAAACGTTTTTAGAAAATCGATGTACCTAAAGCAAAAGTTTTAGCGCGTATCTACTAATAAATTTTCGATCTAATGAATTTAGGATCGTGTAACATTGCAAAAAAGACGCACCCATAGACGAACATTTCGAGTTGTGCACCACACCCTTTATCGGCTCATTACGAATTATCTTTGAAGTTATTCATAAATTGTTTCAAAAATATTCTATTTTAAATTGTCGGTTTCATCTTGTTAGCTTTAACCGCATTAGCGCGTGTATTCATATGTATAACAAATACTCAATGAAAAACTTCGACGCCAGTTCTAATGAAAAGAGTTCTTTTATTCGAACGTCGATTCACAGCCCACGAGATCGAATCCAGGTAGTAACCAATTACTTTTAGTCGATATTCTTCTCTATTACTTTTCATACAAAAAACCCTTGCTTTTATGTATAGATTATAATTGCATTAAAAAACCCTCTAATCCAGGGCCGAACAAGCATTTGAATTTCGGAGGGAGCAAGGAAACCCAAAGAATTTAGCATTTCTATTGGATATAATAGTAATATTTGCAAAGTGTTCACTTTTCCCAAATTTCTGATTGGATGGGGGCAACTTCCCCCTGCTCCCACAATTTGGTTGTGTGGTGTACTTCGTTTATATATTGAGTTTTAGGGCGGTACAGACACATTACATTCGAAGCGAGGCAATGCCAGCTCTGTGACGTGAACGCCGTGAAAGCGAATTCCACTTTGACATAGTATATCCGACATATAAGCGGCGATCACACGGAGAAGATTTGGCCTGGGCCAAAATGGCACCCATCGGGCTCGGGCCAAATTTGGCACGTGCCTAATTAGAGAGCGCGTTCACACGCAAACCATTCACTCGATACTCTACAATGCTCAAACAAAGCGAAGTGGATCATTTCTGGTGCTAGTTGCAATTCAAATGTAATCATTTGTCTGGTGCTAAAATTAGGCTCGGGCCTGGTCCGACGTTTTTGGTCGGGCCAAATTTGACCCGGGCCAAACAGGCTCGGGCCTATTTGGCACCCGTGTGAACAGTTGTTCCGGGCCCGGGCCAAAAATGCACGTGTGATCGCTGCTATAGGCACCTTAGAAAGAATCTTAGAAAGAATCTTTTAGATGAAATTCAACCTTTGTTGGCAGGGAGTTGACCTGACATTAGCTCAAATATTCATCATCGTGTCAAACTTTCAATTGCAGAGGAACTCACTTTTATTTACTTGAACTACTATGTTTTGTTATATAGAGAATCCCACACTTATATAACGAACGATAAAGTCCGAAAAGTACCTTTTTAGCTATCCTAATAGTCATCTTCAGGAATACTGTCTGAAACAAATACGGGATATGTATACAAGCCATCGAGAACAAAAAGAGACAATTCAAGTAATTAAAGTTGAAGCAAACTAGGGGTACTGCGTCATAGAACAGTTACATGCTAAACAAATTAAAAGAAGGCAAATTAGGGGTTAGTAATCAAAAACAGTTTACAGTTTACAATAGTGAATATAAGTAGATTGAGTGACAATAAATGAGTGGAGTATAACTAAAGCAAGGGAATGAACGAGGGATAAAATGACACATTAGAGTTTAACCAAATTGCATAGAAATTTAGAATAGATTTATAGCTGAAAGGAAAGTTTTCGGACTTCATCTTTCGTTACATTAGTGTGGTATTATTCGCTATATATCGTCACAACACGGACAACACGGTGTTTCACCAATTACTTATACTGTGTTTTATATTTTTAAATGAATAATTCTAAAAAGAACTGTGATTGGCAAACCTATGCTAATCAATTTTTGTTGTGTGTCTAGAGTGACTTGTGAATTCACCTTGGACGCAGGTTATAGTCACACATCTTATGTATTCATATTGCATTTGTCAATAAAATTAGTGAATGAAATGAAATAGAATGAATGATGAAATGTAATTTTGCTGAATATCGGGCAATAAAGTTCTCCTTTACAACGAAATGAAATCCAACGACAGAAAAACTACTAAAACGACATACGATTCCATATTTGATTTTGTCTTCACTAATGGAATATAAACAGAATTGCGGCGATTTCCGTAGGTTTGGTTTCCTCGAAGGAAATGCTATCGTCAGCTTACGCAGACCGGGATATCGCAGGTCATCCTTCAAATCATCCGCAGTTCATGCGAGAAATCCATCGAATAAATCACGGACAAACGATTTTCCCTTTTTTAGTGTCCATGATCATATCGTGTTTTCGGGTTGCTTTGCCAATCGGATTGAGATTTTGGAAAGGCTGAAAAATAAGGGAAAGTGAAATCATCAAAATTCAAGCGAATTGTCGATCAAGAAGATAGTGTATCTGAACGGACATTTTGTTGTTTCTATTAGGTTCTTTTTAGGTGTTTTAGGTTTCTATTAGGTCTATTGGGCGGCAACGCAACGAAACTATATTTCAAACATGTTACTGTGACGTTTACATATTGCGGGTTTTCAGTGAACAGTAGACTGTTCGACTAGAAATCGCCATTATCGCTGAATTTCCGGTGATTTCGGCATAAATCAAAACCATGTTTTCCTGACGAAACGTCGAGTGCTTTGTAAATATACCGAACGTTTATTGGCCGAGAAGTTAATGTCAGCGAACACCGGCAAAAACCGACATCTTAGCCTGACTTATCACTATAGCTTATCTCTGAATAAACTTATCGATTCATCTGCGGCTTTACGCACACACAAAACGAAATGACTAAACGGTCCTGTTGAATAAACTAAGTTAACCGATGGAGTCTTTGCGTAATGGAATAACTGGCGGTAATATAGCTAATAATAACATATCCCCGTAAAGATGAACCGAGAATTCGGACCGTTCTATTTCGGTTTTTTTCTCTTTCTAACGGGAAAGTGAATGGCACCATTATGTCTCTCTTATAAACGTATCATATCGTCTGCAAATCGTATCAATAATCTTCCAGCGTTGTATTCGTAACTTTCTATTGGCGCCGATTGTAGCCGACAACATTTTACAAAACGCATTTCCCGCGTTTAATTGCGCGCGGAAGAAACGTCCCGTGGCTATTTTGTCGTCGCTGAAACCGAACCCGACTAGTTTTTGTGATTGCTAATAAAGCGCTATTACTTAAAACGATCGATGTCTTCTGCTATTGTCGGATGACTACCGAGATGACGCTGATGGACGCTCTTACCGCTAGCAAGAGCGGTATCTTAAAGCGATATGTTAATAATTACTACGAATGCGGTGTCGTACATTGGCGGACAAAGACTTTCTAATCTTCGCGGCGATATTCTTCGCTGTTGGAGTAATGGGTATATGAATGAAGATTATTGCGCGGGACACTGAATATCACGACGAGCGTATCGATCACCTTATCATTCGCTGTTTAATTGACTTTAAACGCGAGTTACCAATGAGGTTGACTAATCATTAGAGTGGAATGATACGAGCTTCGTGCGCGCGTGGCGCATACAAACATGATATTAAAAATATCGATAATTCCTCTAAGAAGTAACTATATCGGGAGTTATTACATCGTTTGTATACAGCCCATCAATTCATTAAAGTTAATTGAAATGTGTCACGTGAATTATGTTGAACACTTCCGTTCTAAAACTGTCGAACTTGACAGTGACATATTTCGATCTAGATTGAAATGAATCGAAAACATGTCGGACCTTTTCGTATAATATTTAATCATGATATGATCAACCAAATTACTAAAAACTGTATAACATTTCATGGGCATATTTAGGGGGTGGTCACGACAGTCGGGACCCTTGCCTTCCAATTGAGGTTATCCTTTTCGTCATGACAAAGATAGTTAAAACCTGCAAATTAGTCACTCATCCTAGAAATTTTGCATCTTTTAGGATGCATTTCGTCACAAAGTTATCTTAACACCGAGGGTAAAACCCGCTTGTGGCCTTCGACATGGCTGCTTTATCCGAGTTATGCCTTTTCATTCTTTCCGGGCCCCGGCCTTCTGATTTTCATGGAGCTGCCCGTATTTGTATTGCGTTGGGAAAAAAACATAACTTCAATCAGCAACCGTGAACACAAGTTTTGCTCGGCTTCCAATCGTATTTCAAATGACGATGAACTGATTCGACCCGCAGCCGTAGAGTTGTTGATGTCTTTAAAGTGTCCTCAATGCTTAACGCCATGGTACACGATCAAAGTGCCACTGTCAAGCATCGCAATAACGAGATTTTTTTTTTTAGAAAAAAAAATTCTCCGATCAAAAAGAGCGAGTGATAAGAAATCAAAAGAGTGAGGATAACTGACTTCTGGATGAGACACACCTTTTCACACCTTCTTAATCTGCGTCTCGAACGAACCCCATGACAATTACTACAATCAATTGCCTCGGGATTAAACGGTAGCGTTTGTTATTTTTAAGTAGGGACTTAAGTTGCGTTTAATTGCGCCATCATCAAACGTAGGCTTCATTTTGTAAACTTTGATTTTGAATTATTTGAGAGCGGCTTGCGCCTTACGAGAGTGACACACGCAATCTGAAAATCGATACGCTTCTATAAACCATCGTCACGCATTTACCCAATCAAAGTAGGTTGATGATGAACTATAAACTCCATTAAAAATAGTAAGAAAAGCCGCCGAAAACCAACGACTTAGACGCGTCAGGTTGCCCCGTGCGTTGTGGCTTGATATTCGATCATGGACTTTGGCCCCAGGGTAAATAGCAGAGTTGAATGTAAAACTGACGAGTTCCACTCTTAAGTCTCAAGTCCACTGAAAAATAAGTAGAAATTTACTCAAAAGTTATATCGACACACACTCAGGGCCGTACCTAGCGGGGGACAGTTGCCCTCAGACATTTTGGAAAAGTGCCCTTTTTACAGATATCATCGTTAGGCCTATGTCCAATAGAACTGCCCTTCTTCGGGTTACCCTGCCCCCCACCCCATATTGAAATGCTAGGAACGGCCTTGGTACGGTCTGTAAAATCGGTCTTATAAGGGTCAAACTCTAGAGCAATGAGCGAACAGGGCCTGTGATCTATTCCGATCTTTAGATAACGATATATAAGGCACAATAACAGACACTAACACAAAAGAAAAAGATGCATATACAAATATATGTATTTAAGTGATGTGAAAATATTGATACAATTTAACGCCTTGCGCCAATGGGAAATGGAATTCTAAGATGGATTCTAAATTTCATGCGTGTGATTCGGCAACGTGTGGGCTTTCAAATAAATCGCTTTATTTCTTTATGCATCGAATCACGTAATGTACATGATTATATATCCGTAGAAGGATTTTTAATATATCAATAAATTACGTCCGCATATATACATTTATATAATACATTTATTTAGATGTATATACAAACGAAGCCATTTATTCATAATACATTTGGTTATCTGTAATTGCGAAACTGAAATAAACGGCGAGAAATTCAACTAATGCTTTCTAACGCTATTATCTGGGGGCATTCTGCGGCTGTTCTAGTTCGGATTTCATATCAATGTAATTCGTCGTGTCGCTCTTGGTAATTTATCACTTAAGAAAAGTGCATATGTATATATGTATATATGCATGTATTTCGTTTGAGAAAAATCAAATTGGAATCACCTGCGCATAAAGGTGTAGCGACTAAAAAAATACGTGTATGAAATATCTGATATATCAAACGAATATGGTTAACGCGAGCTTTTATCACAGATCAAAGCTCGTCACGTTCATCAAAGCGACTCTCTTAAGATCCATTTTACGCTATAGCGCGGGGTATATCTGTCCTACGCGAAAATAAAATGAAGCTCGATTACATTCAGCGCGTAGAAATTTACATATTCTGAAGAAAAAGAATTGTTTAGTTGTCGAATGATTCGATGAAGATTCAAATTGAAAGCTACGTATTCGCTGGCTTGATCAAGTTGGAATGATCGCTTGAGTGGAATGATATAGTAATTGATTGACATTATGCATATAACAAAAAGTATCTAGAAAAAGGTACTTTTTGTAATGCGCTAGTACCGAGAGCCTCGCGGAATAGAAATTGGCGGCGGCGTTTTCTGCCTGGTCACACAACTATCAGTACGACTCATTACCTTCGCATTATATATGTTACATAAAACACGACTGAGTGGTGAATCGGTATCATATAAACTCTCACATGACACGTGTAGATATCGCGTGATAATTCGAGATTTGTCTTTGTGATGTGCGTGACTTCGTGCTGGGCACGTGGCGCGCTACCAGTTTTGATTGGTTATTGGCCAAAGCGGCCGTAATCGGTCCATTTGTCTCTCCGTCAGACGAAGGCCTCATATAACACTTTCACTTTATTGTAGCAATTCTTGCCGTTTGCTGATGCTTACTGATGCTTATTTTACTCCTTTTTAATTACTATACGCTTACCCAACCGTCAAATGTTTGCCATTCAAAGTCAAAGTCATGGAAGCTTAGCATTGTCATTGGTGACTAATGTGATGATGTGATGATGTGATGAGTAACATAAAGTAACATAATGAAAATACTTTTGATTCCCTTCAATATATGTATATATATATATATATATATATATATATATATATATATATATATATATATATATATATATATATATATATATATATATATATATATATATATATATATATATATATATATATATATATACCTTGATAATGTCAAAAATGATGAAATTATACTCGGCTGTAAATAAGGACGGTGTGGATTTTTATCGATATAGCGGTACAGCAGTATACCTGTCAGTCTGACACTCCGTATCGGGCGAATGCCCACTTCATTTCTATTACTGTACATTACCTTCAATTGTTAAGTTCACTTAGCTCTAATACGACTAGTTTACCGTGTTTGACTTTCCTCCCTATTGGACACTTCACTCCACACTTCGTTAAGATAAAAAGCTCTTGATATCTTGGTCTTTATTTCAAAATAATTTCCACATACCCGAAAAGCTCTCGGTTCAAAGCTACAAATAGAAAACGACGATTGCCTGTCAGTTTTAATTGATATGGCTTTCATTTAAATTAAGCACAAATGAGTGCAACTGAGGATTTTATGGAGACTAGCGAATAAGAGTTGTTAGAGCCGTGTCGAGATGAACACTTTACCAGTTCTACATCAGGGCTACCGGTACTCCACTGCCATAATGGAAGTCCTTGTAGTCGCTGGTTGCGTTAAATTGTGACTTGTTGAGAATAAAGTGGAAGATAACTAACAGTTTCACAGAATCGTGATTACATTCGACAGATGTGGAGTGCGATATACCAAATGTTACCATATCATAACACTTAATTTGACTTGAATTATCGGTACGGAAGGACTAGCGCCTCTATTGTGCCACCATTTGTACAAGGCTGAAAGAGTAACAATGACAAATCTCTTCGCCTTTTTTGCGATAAAAAGTCAAAATTATATTGTTTTATTGCATGATGATCTCAACTTGAACGTGGCTGTACACGGAGTGCCTTGTTGCATGCCAAAATACAACGTGTTGACGTCGATAAACTTTCATGACCATAACTTTGATTATGTTCCAGCACGTCAACCCGATCAGTGCTGGCAATCTTGTGTCCACGCATCCCTAACACCGTCTTAAAACATTTCGCGGGCGTTGCTTCCATTCTATTGCCTAATCTTTGTGGAACTCTATGGATTCAGAGATTCGAAAAATTGATGATCTGAACACGATTTAAACGCAGTCTGAAACATATGCTTTTCTGTATGAATCGTATGGCCTATAGATGCGGTTTTCACTAACCAAATGCTGCTGAACATTTTTTGAGTGATGATGCTATACAAATTTTCAGATTATCATTTTATCATAACTTAATGTTTCCCATGAAAATAGATGCGTAAATTAATTATATAGCCAAAATATATCAAGGGCCAGTTCTACATTTAGAGTTGACTCTGAGTTGAAATTAGTTCATTTTCAATAAGTTAACTCTGAGTCAAATCGTAATTCACAGCTGTGGAACTGGGTCCAGAATAACTTATCTTTAAATCTCCTCTTTGGGGTTTCGGCCTATATGATAATGCGGAAGTGTGCGCGCGATAAAATCAGGACTCTGGGTTCAAAACAGCAGAAATAACAGACCAAGTACGGCAAAGAACTTGAACTTGTATATTCAAGACGTAATTCTGCACCATTGACATAATCATTGGTTCAGTAATATTAGCTTTGCCAGTATACCAGCACTTACTATTTGTTTTATCTAATGGTTTATGTCACAATTACATTAGTAGAAGCGAAAGTGGAATCGATAGCATTGACAGTAAACCATGCTTCACACACAAGTGACATCCTATAGATAACTCGGGAACAATCAGTCGCGGAACATCGAGACAAAAGGCACGAGACAACAAAGTTAGCCCCGAAACAATGGCGCGATCATTGACAATATGTAGACGCATTGCAAATACACAACAAATGATGCGTTTATTAAGCGATATGAAAGATGAATATCGCGTTCCCACCAACTTCAGCGAGGCATTCCATTACTTTTACCTGCTATCAATATTTGATGCATGATCGCTCATAAAACCCGACAACAAAGTTAATGAGCGACTTAATGAAGCAAATACGTTCGTGCTTCCGGTCAGTATCTGACCACTGGCATTGAGCCGGACAATGGCCGCGGTTATAATTTTCGCCGATCGTGCGCGATATTTTGCCGCAGCAACAGGATATGTATAATATATTAACGTTATTATAGTTTCTTGCCGTAATCGACCGTGCGTTAAGTCTGTACACGCTTAAACATGTTGGAAGAGTTATTTTGAGCGCCTTGATTTTCTGCGTAAGAAAAGATCGATGTTCCCTTCCTTTCTATCATAAATAAGAAATCAAAAATATTTTTCAGCATTCGCACGCTTTGTCTGTTCTCTCCGTTTTAGAGAAGGAGGATTATCCGACGAAAAGACCAGAAAATAATGATTTCATGCATCGCAAACTAAATATTATTTCAACTTCGATTGATCCGGAAGTGAAATATGTGGCTTCTGGAAATCCTCTTTCAGTCGGGGTGATACTAAAAGCTGGCGGCTAATCCCTACTCGGACGAACTGACGTATAAACTAAACGGAAGATCAGGAGCGATGACATTAATCAAACGTACGATTCGGACTATAAGGAAGAAGATTAAAGTAATACGGGATTTGTTTTTCAGCGGCCGAACAAATCGACCGTTTTCTTTTTGAAGAGAAAAACTAAATGGGGATACGTCTCACTCCAGCCGTCGTGTCAAAATGAATAGTTGATTCTACACTTATAGATTGAGAGCAGAGAAAAAAACTAAAAATCCATGGTTACGGGATATGTAGACTTTAGAGGGCCGGTTCCATGGTCAAGACCCAATACCAAAATTTGTCTTAAATCTTAAGACTGGTCTTAAGTTTATTAGATTGGCTATAAACTAAGTTGGTCTTAGAACGGTCTTAAGTCTAAGCCCTGACCATGGAACCGGCCCGGGGCCAGTTGCTTCGAAAGGGGTCTTAACTTCTAAGACTGTTCTAGGTCTAAGACAGGTTGGTCTAAGACAAGTTTTTAATATGAGCCATGACTATAGAACCGGCCCCACATGGCCCAGTTTTATAGACCGGTTTAACTCTGATAATCTGTGGTTGAATTAATCGCTAGACTAAAGATAAGACTGGCCTATAAAACTAGCCCGTGTCATATAGTTAATCGTTCTTTCGGAGAACAACACAGTAATAACTGTGGCTTCAAGGTATATGCTTCACCATATTTTCAATACTACTTTGAGTACATTAGTGGCGAAAGAAAAGATGAAAGTATCCTCAACTATTTCAATGTGACGCCGTTGGCTTCATGTGAAAGGAAGAAAGTACGAGTCTTTATCAGGCAAAATGCGCCTAGAGCGGTCATGTAATGTACATTTGTTTTAACTTTAATGAGTTTGGCTGAATTTGGTTTCGGGCCATCGAATCACACGATGGTATCAATGACGTCGGACAAAGCCGTTGTAATTGTTTAATGGATTCGAAATCTGATATTGCAATGCTTTTATTGGAAGTATCTTCACCCGAGCTGAGGTTAACAATAGATAATGCTTCGACAACTTTTTGTCGTATAGATTTATCCAAACTTATCGACTGTACATTTTATTTACGTTCGCGAACGTTATAGGTATCTATTGTGCAATGTTTTCAATTAGTTTTAGATTGCAAGGCGTATGATGACGACAAAGGCGTGCGCCTGTCTCGGTAATGGACTGGCTTACTATCATAGGAAGATGAAGTGACCCTTGTTATTTGTGTGTAGGTCCACAGCCTGTCGTTTCAACCGGTTGCAATTTCGAGAAACCCCGTGCACGTTTCTTGTTCCACCAGAAGTGAAAACGATTGTCTTTTAATAAGTTTACCGCGACTAAACGTTTTAATATCCGCATTTCACCGCAGGCCGCGCCTTTAGTATTACACCCTTAGGCCTGGTCGAGTGTAAGTGACCGCTCTCTCTCTCTTACGCGGGATGCTTCACCCTCGGGGATAATCTAGATGAATAAATCTCAGCGGTCATCGCACCAACTGCTTAAGGCGGCAATATTGCAGAACAATAACGTTGCAACTTAAAGTGATGTTGTCTTTCACACCCAACACTGCCATTAAACCAACTATCTCACACCGTCGTTAGCGTTTTACCAATAGCGTCCACGGTTTTACGTAACGCACGTTTTATCGCGCCGACGTCCAACACGTGTGCGACGCTAACGACGTTACGCTTAATAATAATAGGGCCAGAAGGAATGCCGGGTGCGTTACGAGGTCTGGGCACCGCACGCAGATGTACAGAGGAGTTTCACAGATTACGCTCGCATAAAGACGATAACAATATCTGCACCACGCGAGACAATATTTATCATACGGTTAGCTTGTACCGGTCAAACGAATTGAAAAACACGTGTTTCGTGTATTGTGATTGCTCCCTGGAAAACACACGCATTTATCACTGTTTTGAAAATAGTTATATCTGCTAGATTTATTAGTAAAAACATATTATATTCCATTGAACTAATTAAAAAGGAAGAAAATACTGTTGTTTTCTTGATTTATAAGATATATACATATCATTCTCTATTGAATTCATCGAAAAAAAGAAGAAAATACTATTGTTGTTCTCGGGAACGATTGGAATTCAAGTGAGATGTACAATACCGTAAAATGTGGGAAATGAAGGATAAAGTAGTCAGTCGTCAATCACACAAGCTGCAGCTCCTCCCAGAATCTGGGCGTGGTTTTCAGTTATATTTCGCGACAGATGGCGTCGTGCAACGCGACACTTTCTGAGGGCGCCTCTAAACATGGCCATATGTTTTAAAGATCAAATCCTATTCCAACATTTGAATATCAAAAACGGTAGGGAAACTAGATGGAGCGAAAGGTGTTGGGAATGATGACCAATAGTTCATATCTTATATGTATTCTGGTGACATTGAAAAAAGAAAAAGGATTTTTTAATATGAAGCAATTGTGTTACAGTCGTTGAAAGCTATACGTTGATCAAATAGAGTCGTTTCTTTTTCGATCGATCCAACAAGTCGTCTCTTATCTTACAATTTAGTTTCCAACAATATCAACTAAAATCTCTATAAAGGAATTTTACCCTTTGGTGAACATGTTTATGCTGCACCCAATAGCCATTTCCACGTTTTTCGAGGCGCCTTCCTAAAAGTGACGTATTTCTTTAAACTACAATCGTGCCCGATTGTTGCAGCCGAGAAAAATGAAATAAACACCATTAGAAAATACGAATTGTCACCTTTCTTACGATATATAGCTTGAATTTTTGTATCAAGGAGGGATGGACGACAATAAATTGAACTAAAGGTTTTACTGTAAAAATGTTGAAATCCGTGCAACAATTCGGGGACCGTGGGACTGCTTCAAAATGGCGCCTGGTAACTGGAAACTTCTCCATTGATTTCTCGCCGCAGCTTCACCGAAAAATAACTAATCCAATGATCGAAGATATTCGATTAGTATCTCTAAAAAGGATTATCTGAGGGTTTATTTTTACAGTTTATACTGGTCCCAGGTATTCCCATGCGTGAACTAAACTCAAGCCAAAAATTAAAAAAAAGAAACTCTGATTTTTGAATGAATGAGCAATATCATCATTAAGATCTTTATTCGTCTATTCGTTCGACATTCTGTTCTACATAATAACGCAAAAAGAGTCACATATATGGTGGTTGCGTTTATTTTTTCAGTAATCAATAACAAGATGAAGAAAATAGTTCAATATTGGCGGAAGGATAAACAGGAATAGAATGATATTTCTCATACGTCACAGAGGCACACACTTCTAAATAAACGGACTAGTTCTGTCAGTAGTAACATGACGCTTAAAGCACATTATCAGTTTACATGGACAACATAGCCAAACGTAAATTGAGAAATCATATTTCTAAGATTATATATTTTTGATAATGAAGATTTTAAAGCATTGAGTATTTGACAAACATTAAACAAGATCTTAACCCTATCTACACGGTCACAATCTAACCGGATTTGGTTCAGTACCAGCGTTATACTAAAGTCCGCGCAAGGCCCAGCCCGGGTGGCTTTTCAATCCGGGCTAAACTGCGGACGGTCAAGAATATCGATCCAGGTCAACTTAATAGGATTAAGAAACGACTATACCAACCCGTGATTTCAGGTTGACCGTTTTCGGAACGAATACATACAATCGTGCTTCGTTGAAAATAGGTACACGAGAACTGGAAACTATATAATATAGAGCTATACAGTGACGAACTCATTTGGAGTCAGCGCCAAAATTCGTTAACACAATGATAATGCACTAGTCCTCAATATGCTTTTAATCACATAAAAGACAAAGCACAGAGATTGTATCACAGTACAGTGGAAATGTATGATATTATGTCATGTAAATGATTTAACAATTAAGAAATGACTACGTTACAAAAAAAAACATGGTTTACAGGCTTTTTTAAGTTGTACATTTTTCCTCTTTTTTGGGTTCGCACGCGCTTGGCGAGGTTCGATCTCCGAACTCGTACGAAAGCAACAGTAGTAGACCAATAGACCAGTGGAACTAGTCCACTGACCAGTTATAGCACTTGGTCGTAGCACTGGGCGCCTCTAATTTCGGCTACCCCAGCCGATATGGTTCACGTGTGCTTTTCTAGTTGCCCATAGAGGCGGAGATCGCTTTGGGTTCAGCGTAACGATTAGGAAGTAAGTGTGACGAGATTTTCTGAGGCACTTTCTCGATCCTGGATCGAACTCGGATCCTGGATCGAACTCGGATCCTGGATCGAACTCGGGTATATAAGCAACTGAATTTAGTCCATTTGATCAGCATGGCAATACAGGTACCGGGTAACATATATGCGTAACATACGCAACAAAACTCCACAACTGGAGATGACTCTCGGCTATAAATTAGTAATGTCATTTTGCATCTCCATGTATTAAGACATGATTTTCACAAAGTTTATTTTTCTATGATTTGATGAGAATCAGCATATAAGGCTAAAAAAGATTGATACCTTGTTTCTCATATCTGCTGAAATTGACCCGACCGGCCGCCTATCTACCCTGTACTCTAGTTTAATTAAAAAAGAAAATCATGATCAAGCTAACAATAACAGACCAGACAGCTATAGAAATGAACTGATTAAAAACTTGATTGCAATTCACAATAGTGACCTGGCCGATTATGAGAAACAAGGTCAAATTTTATTTTAGTCTAAACGATTTCGTATACACCTTGACAATATACGCGCATTTAAAACAATCAGTTTTTCTCCTTGCGGTCGGAGGCGTGATTATCTTAAAACATTGGAAGCTCATTTTTGGTAGCGATTAGCTTATGACTAGTTCATTATTTACATTTGATTTTTTGGTGTTGCACTTTCGAGTCGGTATCTTTACGTTACGTTCACCGATGTTGATTTATTTTCGAGCGTTACTCGCGCCGTTTGTTTGAATCCGCTAGAACTAACGGCCGAATCGGTGTCGTCTGCCGACCCGTCGCCGATTACAGTAACTAGGTAATCGGAGAACGATACGCGACGCGGCGCCTTCTCGGGCAACTGCGTTATCAGCGTTCTGTAGGGATTACCGTTCGGCGTTTTTGACGCGCCGTTTTTCAGACACACCTTCGGCGAGTTCGAAGTCGGTTTCTCGCCGGTAGCGAAGAGACCCGCGCGTCGACCACTCGCTGAGGAGTCGGATAACTGTCGGCCGACGTCCGATAACGAACGGCCTTTTAAATGAAACCCGTTTATAACTGGGCAACCGACACTTTTTCGTCGCTCTATATTGGGTCGCTCCGGCGGCGAGCTAGAAGACTCTTTATCCGATTGCGCGCGCGGTCGGATTGGTAAATCAAGCGAACAACGCCTGTCGATCCGATGCCATTTGGTCATGTGCGGCGTAGGCGGCCGAGTGAGCATTTCCCTGCGATGGTTTAATTTTTTAGCGTCAGTTTGTTCGGTTGCAGTCAACTCGCGGAGTTCCGAGTCGCTCGATGACAAAGAACTGCTCGAATCTCGGCGTTTTAATTGCGGATCAAGTCTGAAGGTCACCGATCTTTCGGCCATGTTTAATGACTGTCTGCAGACGTAATAAAAAACAAACAAATGAATAAACGAGACAACTGATAAGTCCATGACTCATGAAATAAATAGATAAGCAGTGTGTATCTAGATTTGAAAAAAAATTCCTAAATTGACAGTGCAAATGAAATTTAGATTGTAAAAGAGTGGATTGATCACGTTATTTCAAACAGATGCCAAAACGCCAATCTGGCCCCCTAAATTTGAAGGTTCCTAAGAATATCTACCCCCAACAAGTCCTAAATGACCTTTTTTCGATTAAAGTGAAAGAAAACTGAAGTGGTATTTTCTCGTGCAAAATGATGAAATTCTTCTTAAATTTTCAAAAAATATCCAACGCCCAGGGAACGCCGCAGCTTCTATCGTCCTTACACAACATTTCATATAGGCTCTTTTTACTTCCCTGGACCCTCCCCCCTTCCCCATACAGAATCCATAATCCGCCCCTGATTTACATTCCATACATTTCATGTAAAAGATATGTTTTTTCTTAAACTTACGTCAGTATTCTATGTTTCGAGAGAACCATGTACCGTACAGTTGGGCGAAAAAAGCACGTAGAGAATAGTGTATATACTTCGGTCGTCAATAAATGTGCATCGGTCTAGTGTCAACAACGTACCCTGAAATTTAAACAACAAAATATTGAATGACGATTATAATCCGTTGCTGGTCGCTATTGCGAAAAAACCATAATTAGCTATTTATATTTTAGACATTGACCCGTATGAAATAAATAAATAAATAAATAAATAAATAAATAAATATATATATATATATATATATATATATATATATATATATATATATATATATATATATATATATATATATATATATATATATATATATATATATATATATATATATATATATATATATATATATATATATATATATATATATATATATATATATATATATATATATATATATATATATATATTTATTTATTTATTTCATACGGGTATATATATATATATATATATATATATATATATATATATATATATATATATATATATATATATATATATGTATATATATATTTATATATATATATATTTATATGTATGTCACATGGTGTAACCGTGTTTCGAGCGTGGCCCGACTTTGAAAAAAATCAGGATATCTTTTACAGAACTACGTATGTACATGTGAATACATATATGTTTTTTGTTTTGTTTTTTGTTCTAAAGATTTACCTTCACCTGTCGTTTGAGAGTATAAATCACGCTTGCGAATGCCTGTTTACGATCCCTTGTCGAGATGTGTATATTGCTATCAATGCTTACATGTATATATGTATTATTACTCGTTACTCAAAAGGTTATGTCATTCTGTGCGCGCGGTGCGTACTGTTATCATAGGTTTGACGTAATTACAGACGCTATAGACAGTAAACATCCTAATAAGTATACAGCTGGTTTAGTGTTTTTCGCAAGCTCGTCGACGTTACTGTCCGAAATTGTCGCTTACCCTCTTCATTGCACCATTGGTCAGAACAAGTCTCCTATATGCTAAGTACCGTTTATGTTTATTTCAATCTTCATCATCAAATCGCGAAGATTGAAATAAATAGGACTAACTCTATATAGATTAAGATTGAAATAAATAGGACTAACTCTATATAGATTATTCGATCCTTTTATATCAATATTGCGTACATCCAAGCAGGTACACACCCAACACGATATCCAACACCGTGTACCGGGGCGAAGCGATATATCTCGTTTCTATGTGGTCAGGTTGAATTAGAAGGAATACGCGGCTATTTTATACGTTCAATTACTGTTGACATATCGGGTAAACTGATCGATGGACGGTCGATAAGACCAGATATGGCAAATCAATCACGTAAATATATCAATCACTCGGTAGTGCATTGACGATGGGCAATATTCATGATACATTAGCACCGATTGTTTCTTTGACATGTCAAAGGTTGGATTTTGTTTTTAAAGCACGCAATGAAAAATTACACTCTTTGACTCGCGAATCGATTAAACACGAGCCCCAAAAATGCATTTTCAGATTTGTACTTTTTAGATTCGAGCGATTTCTGATCAATTACAAGCGAAGCTTTTGTATTCTAGTTATACGGTCTTCTTCAACGGGCTATTTACGTGGTGTAAAAAGTGCGCGTTCATTGTTTGAATACTTCATTACGACGAGTACCGTGAGACTTTCCGATCATTACGAACACAGTTATAAACGTAGATCTCAATGTATATATACAATGTTTTTTTTTCTAATCTGTCATATCGACGGAAACCTGATCAAACCGACTTCGAATAGTAGAATTTGGCATATTACCAGCCGAATCAGACAAATGCGAGTTCTTTTTCCTTTGTAACCTCGTCAACGACAGTTAAATGAGGCCAGTGACACACAAAAATTTGTCAGCAAAATTCACTATTTGCCAATCTTCTCGTCAAGGCCATGCGCTTCGTTTAGGAGAAAAGTGCGGCAACGAAGTGAAGTTACCTTAACGAGATTTACTGCATTTGATGCGCAAAATGCAAGAGGTTATCACATTGCACTTTGAGGTGCATATACGATGTACGTATACACACAATGTACTTAAAACTTCGCTCGAATGTACGAATTCCCCCTTTAGAAACAGAGCCAAGTATATCTTTTTCACTTCAACGTCGAGAGAACCAAATTAAAACATATTTGATACCCAATAAATATGCGTATATGCTAGTAGATAATCTTCGGGCGCTCTGCATTTCACAATGAATTCAGATATTTTTATCAAAATATGGCATGTGCAATGGTACCTCAAAATAGTTATTTCGTAATCATTTTTTCTAATTCTCGATTCTATATATTTGCACCAAGGCGTTTAACCGAAATTCATTCGGGCAAAAGAATCATTCATTGTTCTACTATATGAATAGCAATCTCAGGAACTGATATTTCTGAAGTTCGTAGAACGCAATATTTCATATTACTTACCTGTTAAGTAAACTAAATACTCATGACTCTAAACGTCCATTCGGTATTAATTACGACATATATATATAAAGTGTCTGTCGTCTTATCGAGGAATCGAGACTTACCGAAATAAGTCCGTTGAGCGTAGATAATAGTCACTTCGCTTATGAACCTGTGGTTCAACATGAGGCATCTATCTACACTGATAATAATTCATATTTCCAAGTATTTCAACCCTTAACGAGTCAAGTATGTTCGAATATTATCCAATAATAACGCGCGCGTAAGTACCGTTTTAGCGTTCGGGTGCGCGTTGAAAGTGAACCCCTTTAAAAGAACGTTATCATCGGAATCAAATCGTCGGCCGATTTTTAACCTATCGACATCTGAATTAAAAAACAACAGAATCAAATCGGATCAATGTGTATATATTGTTGTTTTGTCGGCTAGCTCCGGGATCGGAAACACCGTAACAAGCGCAGTAACAGTAATCTAGTTTTTTTTACGGTCACACTCGTGCGATTTCACGGTGTGTTCAAGTTTTAGTCCAAATAAACACAACGATACAATGATCCGAGCAAACGATTATGTATCCGGTTTTGACACCGGTACAATCGGACCTTTGAATCTGTCACATACGGAATCTAGGCGACTGTTAAAGTTTTAATTTTTTATCAGAAAAGAAATTCTGGAAAAAAAACATGGTAAAATTGTTCGGCGCAGTTATAGACCCTACCTTTAAGATTAAATATGTATATATTCATAACAGATCTGGCTATTGAATGAGCGCACTCGAGTCTGGATTGAAAAGTCAATGGGATATTTTTCGTTCGGTAGAATTATATATCTATGTTCTCAAAATTGTTTTGCGAATGAAAAATTGTTTCAAAATTGAAAATTGTTTTCAGATACGTGTTATTTGTTTATTCACCATTATTCAAAGACATTATAGATATACAACAATTCACTCGTATTATAAGTAATTTTTTTGGTAATATGTTTTGGTTCATATCTTGATTTTGTAATCAACAATATGCTATGCGTACCTGTAACACGGTCGTTCAAATGTCACATCCGGCAGTAACTTCAGATACTAATGAATTCCGGTTCCGAATTCCGCTATTGTCCTTTAATCGGAATCGGGGATTAAAAAAATCAGCCATTCAATTTGTAACTATACGCATAAGCAACAAGTATCTGAAAAAAATCGATAGAAAACAATCCTGGGAGGTCGAGCGTCGCGAGTGTAGATACCGTCTGGACAACAGACCCTCTGGTAACGTATTTACTGATTTGTCTGAAGACACCTCGCCGATTACACGTAAACTTATTACCCCGGTAATGGCCTGTGTACATTTTCCTTTCATATGTGGCTTATAATGGTCAGCACCGGCGATATCAATGCATGCGATATATAAATTTTATACGTCTGTAATTCTTATAACCCGTAAATACACGTGTGTGCTTAGTAATTCATTCGCTATATAAATAATAATATATATATATACACGATTGACATTCAAATTCGTATTGAATATCGCGTATGATTAAGAATGCGATTTTTCGCCTTTAACTACCTCTTAATAGTGATAATAATAATCATTATAATTGAAGGCCACCGGACGATAAATGATTTATGTATGGTCGTATAAACGTACTATCGAAGCAGTGGTATAACGGTTGGATAAATCTTCGAATCATAATTATGACGGGACTTAAGAGGAATCTGAAAACCACCAGATATAAGAACGATGACCGCAATTAATATCTACGTACACGGTTTTATTATAAAAATAACTGAATAATACATAATTTACATATACTTAATAACATCGGTAAAAAATGAGATATATTTCTTCTTCTAAATGGATGATTGATAATATTTCTAAGGCTCGTCAGTTTTGATTAGACAGTAAGGTTCATACTACTTCTTGGTAGCGATACTACAGGACAATGACAGTGTAGCATGAAAGGACTTTCGATGCAATTCTAGTAGCTTTTCCGTCTTGCGAACGCATTTCCGGTTTAATAAGGAGCCGCCCTAAGAAGAAAAAATACATATGTATACAATTAATGAATACATACCCAGTACATACGAATTATTTGAAATTAAAAACAAAGTGGAACTTCGCTAACGCAAATCTTGTGGACAAAAGTGAAATTGTCCCATCAAAAGGGTTTTGTGTTATCCAAATCTCAATTGATATACAGATATCTTAGCTGGGAAATTCTGAAAATCATCGTTATAAACCGGTTTTGTCTTAAGCAGAATTGTATCAACGAGGTTCAACTGTATAAATTTTGAAGGAAATTACACATTTTTTGTTAATCGATGACCACAAGCGCTTACCGAGCAAATGTGACAAGAGAAATGATGCCGAAAATGAGTTCCAAGCCGAGAAAAACGAATTCGATGGCGCACAGAATGACGTCAATTCTTAATACGTAGGTCTGCCAGATGATGAGGAATACGACGCCGAGCACCGAAGGTACTAGCATTACGATCGACAAGACCACGGTGATCATACGTTCCGTCAAATTGCCTTTTTGTCCTGAAATGATATAGTAGCAAACGAATTCCTGATTAATCATGTCAGAGTACAGTAAACTCAGGGGCGGATCCAGGGACAGACTTTGACACGAGTCCAAAGAAATGGAAAGGGCATAAAAAGGGCAAGTTTCCGCAGAGAGCGAGTGCCAAGGCAAGACAGTGGTCTAGAAAATTTAGAAATTCCAGTACCTTTTCATACAATTTCTAGGCAGTGCAGGACATGAGAATATAAGCTGCATTTTATAATGATAATTCAGTTCATGTACAAAATACCTTACCGAGGAATATTCTCATGGCTTCTATGATAGTCCATATTAACAGAAGAACTACTTCAGCTGGTAATACGTTTGTGGCAAAAGGCAGGATTTCACCTGAAATATCAAATATTTTGTAACATTATCGTGCGATCTAACAGTCTCAACAAATCTCTACCTTTTCACAAAATTCCCTGACTATTCCCTGTTTTTTTTAAAGAAAACGAATTTCCCCGACTTTTCCCTGATTCCCAGGTAAGTGGCCACCCTTTTTAATGTAAAATGAACTTCTGCATCTTCCTATGATTTAAAAAGCACAGGGATCATTCATTTATTACGTACACTTAAAATTTGAGTTTTTCTGTACGCAAAATCGGCCATTTTTCATATACATGAAGCTTTACAGTACACAATTGCACTGACCCCTCCCCCTCCCCTAATGCGTACGTAATAAATGAATGACACCAAAGTTTAAAAATAAAAATTATTACCGTTATAATTATCTACAAATATTAAGACGTTTAAATGAGATCGACTCACCTTTATAAATGAAGATAAGGATTTCGGCTATTGTGAAGAAGGCCAAATACCAAGCATTGCAAACAAGTAAGACCTGATACGGTAGGGATGATCGCTGAATAGTTAGTTAAGGAAGGTGAGAAGGGACTAATAGGGATGTGTTCAAAAGTTTTGTGAGAAATATATATCCCCAAAAAATCGATGTCAGACAAAAAAATAAGACTTTAGCAGTTGGTGACCGTATCATTAGTGTTAACTTTAATCAGAAAAAACTTATGGCTTGTGAAAATATGCAATGAAAACCTTATATTGGACAAAACTTTGAGCAAAAAAATTGAAATGTTGATAAAAAAGGATACAATAACTTGTGATTTTCCTGCAATATAAAAATGAATGCATTTAATAAAACAATAACATGTACTTTGATCTGGCCCGCTGGCCAACCCGCAAAAGCAAATAGACCGTACGCTAGCGCCAATCAAACTATGTGGCAAAATTGAGAACTGAAAGAGCACTATCCAGTCGTACTTTGACGATTTATTACACTAATCTACACCATATCTAATTTGTCCACTTCTTTAAATTCATACGAAATTGTCCTTTCAGAGATATTACGCAAATCAAGAGCGTTTTAAGTCACAAACAACGTGTTAAATACTGTTTATCGTTAAAAAATTAGGCAAACCTGACTTAGCACCAGCCATCTTGGAATTTGAAGCCCGGGATTAATGTTTACGTTAGTAACGCGGGTTTAGGAAATCTCAAATAAGCCTAATTTATTTTTCAATAATCTAACACAACATTCAATGATGATAAACAAAAAATATTCTATCGATGCGCTTAAATTTGATTCTAATTTTGAAAATTTTGAATTTCAAAACTAGGTCAAGATCAGTTCGACGACCACATAGAATTATTGAAAACTTGTGTGAATGACCTAAGTTTTTTTATTTTCTTAATTAATCCTGATAATTTAATGTTTCTCTAATGTTCGTATCAACCAATCGAATGATGCATGTTAATTTCCTCCGCCATGATAGATTTAGCCACATCATCAAAACACTCGACCCACGTGTCAAGACTCGTTCAGAACTTTATTTCTAAATAAGAAATTTAAAAACTTAAATAGAATCCTAAAATTTTCACCAAATAATAATAAAAATGCATCTTAGCCACGTTGTAATTTAAAAAACTGCGTTAATATCTCGCAAATGCTAAAAACGCATCGAAAATCGCAAAGCGTTCGTATACTAGAGTAGAAACATGCACATGTACATGCTCATGTGACCGCAAACATGCGCATGTGGCCACTGCGAAACTACATTTTACTCCCTCTTTCGGTCTGCCATTGTTGTTAGTGAGAGATGTCGTCTTCGGAACAGTCGGGAAAAGTATTTCGGGGCATCGTTAAACAGGTAATTATTAACTTAAAATGATGTACATTTATCCCACTCATGAGGGGAATAGCTGTAGCCAATTTATCGATAAATCGGTAGCGTTTTTACGCGTGAAAAAATGTTCCGTATGGGCGACGTGACGTACCGTGTCGTGTCCGTGTTTGTTGGTTGTTGGTATTGAATTGTGTACTGCTCTACTACTACAACAGTACATGTACAGTACATCAGGCCCTACGGCTACTGTGCTTGCGCCTCAAAGCTTAAAATGATCACAGGGGCATGTATCAAAGAACTGTAAAAACGATCTGTTAATCCGGTTTAATTTTTTTATGAAAAAATAACTTGCAAATTATTTTACAGACTACAGGTCCTCAGCTCAGGTTAGGCCTTATATGCTAGATTATCGTTTATACAGTACCCGCAACTCTCTGATACGAGCCGCAGTGAAAATGATAGTCTAAATCATAGGCGTTGCCAGAAGGAATCTGCGCAGTAGCGACCGACCCCACTTAAAATTAAATTTGAATTCCTCTAATTTTATGAAGTTTCAATTTTTTCATGCACTTTCGTCGAGATAAGAGCCTTAAAAAGTGGTTAAGACGCTTGGAAAGTGCATCTGGCGCCTGATTTTCTTGGGGGTGAATTTTCCAAATTTTCTTGGAACTCCGAAACCCCGGCTCTGGGGATCAGTACACTCCTTTGGCGAGCGTATTCCAGTTATCGCGGATTTCGACCTCCCCGTGGTGACGCCCTTGTAAAATTGATCACTCGTAAAGAATTACAATTTCTGACTCGTGTATCTATTCATTTTCAGGTGCTCTCCGGTGATTCGATCATCATCCGGGAGCAACCTAAAGGTGGACCGCCTCCCGAAATGAACTTGTGCTTGTCGAATGTAACCGCACCAAAATTGGCGAGACGCGCGAACCCTAACATCGAAGGGGCGCAAGAAACGACAGATGAGGTAAAATATGATCTGTTCCCTGGAATGCCACTGTGGCATGTAAAGATTCGCCCTGTCTGCTAGAGGCTTAGTCATTTCTGATTTCTAAGGGTCTAACCGATGAAACTGCTGTTGAACACTGCAGAGAGAAGTCAGTCACTCAAAAGTTGGCGGGAGTTTGTACGTGTACTCAAGGCGAAGGTGGACAAACGTGCTGCAATTTCAAAAAGTCACTAGAAGGCATACCAACCTTTTAGCGACTACTGCCGCCCTGTACAGACAATAATCAGTATGGGAGCCTCAAAATCCAGTTCAAAAAATAAGATTAACAAATTAGTTTTGACTATTAGGCCTAGGCTTTGTCAATTTTATTATTTGATTGTGGATAGGCCCTAGCCATTGCTGTAGATTATGGATAGGCCCTAGCTATTGTTGCAGGTTCTCCAGGTGAATGAATTGAAATATTGTTGATCTTAATGTACTCACGACAGTCATTTATAATGAGAATGTTCATATTTTTGTCTACCTATTGTATTCATATGTAGTCACAGCTTGCGTGAACTGTCCAGATGACCAGCTGTGTATACCTGATTCAATTAATCATCCTCAGCAATGCTAGTTGCTGAGGCCATTCACAAAGGATTTTCGACTTATTGGAAGAGATGTTTAAAAATTATCAATTTTCCTAACTCACCTGGGATTCGTTAAGGGCATTTAAAAAGCTGAAAATTGGAAAAAAAACCTTTTTCCAGGTTGGGCAATATGCACTGGGCTTGGAAGTGAATAGCTTCAAAGTGACAGTGAATTTTAATCAACGGTGCACCTTTGAACCCAGTTTTCAATTTTTGGTTAGATTTTAGTTGATAGATTAGTTACAAACCTTAACTACAGAGTCAAATAAAACTTTTGAACCGAGTCCTGGGTCAAGTTTCAATGAAAAGGTTCAACTTGTCAAATTTTTGGTTTATTTCCTATCAGTTACTTCATGTTTCATTGAGGACAACCGAACCATTTTATGCTCAAACTTTTTCCTGAAACGGGACCCTGTAAAGCGTTACGATGAATCAGTGTGAAGAAAATAATTTGAAAACTAGACTATGATTTCGCTTTTGTTTCAGCCTTTCGCCTGGGAAGCACGCGAGTTCTTAAGAAAAAAGCTAATCGGAAAAGAAATCACATTCATTGAAGAATATTCTCCCCCATCCGCCGGTAGAAAATACGGATTCGTATTCGTCGGAAGAGGTTTGTTTTTATAGCCCCAATTTCGTGGTTCTGCAAATGCTCGAATTGTCTATCATCAAATGAATATGTTCTCTTTTATAGACCCTACTGTAGATGAAAATATCACGGAATCGATTGTTGCCGAAGGTTTAGTAGAAGTTCGCAGAGCTGGAATCCGCGCTACGGAGTAAGTATTACTGATTTGATTGTAGTTTTACTAAAATGGATCCAATTTATTCGAGTCATATGAGACCAATTAGCCTAGATGAATACATTTATGTAGATTTATAGGTAAAGGTCAATTATAATTTGATTTAGAGGGCGGTCGTTGTTTGCATATCACAGCTTGCTTGTAGCTTGTGATGTATCACAACATCTTAGCTTAGTCCAGCCTTGTTTAGAAGATCAGGGTGGAAATGCGCATGTCTTTCGACATAGAAATTATCATCTTAACATATGAATTGATGAAATCATAAGGAGCCTGTCAATTTTCATTGTGGGTGTCCCTTCGAGTTTGCGTAGACTACAAGTTTTTGTGATATCACATGCCAGGTGGTGTCTCAACATGAGAAATTGAAAGAGAATCAGGGAATCTTGGATTTCTTTTGGGAAAATCAGGGGATTCTGACTTGTTCTCTTGAAAATCAGGGAAGTCAGGAAATTTTTGGTGTATTGGTGTTCTTGCCAGTGATGAGTGGACTTAAAGAACCTTTTGATCAAGAAACAGTCCCCACAATCCATTGATTCAATCAGAAAAATTTTGGTCAAGGTTCAGGGGAATTTTGGCTTCCCTGATTAAGTTAGTAAGAACCCATGATTTTTAATGAAGCTTTATATAAGCATAGAACTCAAGAGGGGCTGGGCACAAAACAAGGTCATGTTGTCTCAATGTTGTCTTTATTTTGTATGTTGCGTTTAGTGAAAAACAACAGAGATTGGTTCAGTTAGAAGATGCCGCAAAAGAGGCGGGCAAAGGAAAATGGGCAACTGGAACTGGTTCAACGAATGTACGTAATGTTGTATGGAACTTGGAGAATCCTCGATTCTTTGTTGATTTGTTCAAAGGAAAGCCAGTTGATGGTGAGTGCCAAAATCATAATCTGTTTGATTCAACGTAGCTTGTCTAAATGAAATTATGTTGTAACTTGTATCATATATTGCGGATATTTTTGAATTTTAGCTATAATTGAGCACGTTAGAGATGGTTGCACTGTGAGAGCTTTTGTGCTGCCTTCTTTCCACTACATCACCGTTATGTTGTCAGGAATCAAGGTATGTGTAACTGTTCTTTTTATGCCAAATTCTGTAAGGAAATACACACTTGGATTGCCCTAGTACAGTTAAGACAAGATGCTGGAGGACCATGTACCCGGTATGGTTGCTACTCATTGTGTTTTACGAACAGACACACATTACTTGAATGAAAATACATCTTGTTAGATGTCTACATTATTAGACACTTCAACTCACATTTTTGGTAACCGTAGTTGAATAGTACTATGGTGTAGGCTATAATTTATAATCCTCTCAAAGGTTTTTAACCTGAATGCATGAATACTACCTTCATGAACAACAAATGTATGTTCTTTACAGTCAACTTGAGATATATGGTCCACATTGGTGATTGTGGATTTTAGGGGTATGAGAGTATGGCCGTCTATCGGGGGTTCATTTTAACCTTTTTTCTAAGAAAAATCTTGGCATTATGGTGCGCTTACCAGGGATCGTCTGTATTAGTGGTGTCTGAACTGTCCAGATTAAGTAGATTTCGGGGCTTCTTTCATTTTTCAGTGTCCAATGTTCAATAATCGCAATAACGAATCTAAACCCGATGAGTTCGCCGAAGAAGCGAAGTTCTTTACCGAATCGCGTTTGTTGCAAAGGGAAGTACAGATCGTCCTTGAGGGAGTTTCGAATCAGAACCTTCTCGGCACCGTTTTACATCCAGTAAGTAATGAACACATTCATCCTTTCAGTGCGTAAATACTGCTGTGGGATGCATGAATTGGTGATGAACTTTGCTAGTACAACGCATCGTGGTGTATTGACGTAATTAGTTGATATCTCTTGATGAAACATGGCAATACTTGTCAAACATGTCGAAATAAAAGTAACTCATGACATGCTGCATCGTGTTGTAGATGCTATTGAGCAATATGCCTGTTATACAGGCCACTTGGGTGGAATTTTTCAAAATCTTTGAATTATCTCTAGCACTATAAAATAACAATTAGCACTGAAAGGTTTAAGCTGTTGCAGCAGTAGTGAAAGAATTAAGTGTCCAACAGAACAAGTTTTCTCAGAAAAGGTTAATTGCTTGTAAAAGGCGTTGTCATATGAACAAACAATTGTTCCTTTACAGAATGGAAACATTGCTGAGATTCTGCTGAAAGAAGGATTCGCTCGTTGTGTCGATTGGAGTATGGGAGTCATCGCGAACGCGGATGTGCGCGAAAAATTACGAGCCGCTGAAAAGTAAGCGGAAATCCACTATCCTATAACTTTACAACCCTGCTTAATCCAGTAGTAACGTGCACGTTATATACAATCATTCCAATTGTACTTCGGTACTACCGATATTCCTTTACAGAATTGATTTCTCATAAATCAGATATATCGGTATTGACATTGGTCCTGCGTGATCTGGATTGAGATGGTTTGAGCTGTATAGAAATCGTAATATCTTGACGTTGATCGATGCGCCAAATGCTGATTAAAATTCCAATTTACAGGCTAGCAAGAGATAATAAGAAGCGCGTTTGGAAAGACTATAAACCATCTGCTGCGGCTATTGAAGTAAAAGACAAATCATTTACTGCGAAGGTAATTGAAAAAAAATCTATTGGTGATCATTTCACTGTAGACACTAGTGTGATGCTGGATAGGCAAGTAATTACCGGGTATAGCGTTCAACTGCCAGATCCTTGGTTTGAACCCTCTGCATAAGTGTTCCCAGGCAAGACATTCATTCTCGTCGCCTCTATCCACCCAGGAGCAATTCAATCTGAGTCCTTAGTAGCAACTGTATTGTTTTAAACTCCCCAGGGAGAGATAGATGACTGATTCAGCTAGATATATGTATATGGCTGTGCGTGTATATAGTCTAGGGGCCAAAAAACCTAAGAATAAGTGCATTTGAACTGTATTTTTCTTGGGCCGTCTATATGAACATAAAAATTGATTACCAGTATTATTATTAACGAATAAGGGGCTAGTCATAATTTTGTATCAATTGTATATGCAGGTAGTTGAAGTGGTCAACGGCGATGCTTTGGTCGTAAAACAGGACACCGGATTCAAGAAAATATTCCTCGCTAGCGTGCGCCCGCCGCGCATGTCCGATACGCCGGACGCCGAGAAAAAGGAAAGCGGTAAACAGGGCCGCACGAGGCCGCTATACGACGTGCCGTACATGTTCGAGGCGCGCGAATTCCTGCGCAAGAAACTGATCGGAAAGAAAGTTCAAGTTCAAGTTGATTATATTCAACCAGCTTCGCAGGGTTATCCCGAGAAAACGTGCTGCACTGTCTCTATCCGAGGACTGTACGTATATTTATAATCTGTTCAATATATATGTTATTATTAATATTATTATTATTATTAGCATTACTATTGTTATCATTACCACCAATCTTCTTTTTTTTACTCTAGGGGGCCTGAACGTCTTAGTGATTGTACAGCCTTTAAGGCTCTGTTCAGGTCCCTCATCATCAATCTACTTATTTGTTATACATTTTATTTGTAATTATAATTGATGATGAAATAAATGACATTACATTACATAAGCTGATCACTAATCGTCACTCCCACGCACTCCATTTATTCTGTATGCTTTGTTAAGCATTGTGTACATAAGGGTAATTTGATTTATTTGATACCTCCTCTACCCTCCAGTATTTGTCATTGATAATAATGATGATATTATTTTTGAACTCAACGCTCTCTACAACAATAGATAAAATTGAGGCGATTACTGGGTTGTAGATATAAGATTCGTTAAGATAACATTCTCTAAATAAAAATGTTCTAACCAATGATTTAAACACCTTAAACGATGATGTAATGTAGCCCTAATGTGTTTTTGGCAAACTATTCCATAGACGAGGGGCAGAGAAAGAAAATAATCTTATACCACTAACCTTGGAAATTGCTAAAATGATAATTACATCATTTCCATGCAATTTGCATGGCTATCATATTCTCATAAGAAGCCAGTCGTATTGTGTATTGTCTTAGTTTAGGGAGGAGGACACTAATAATTGGTTTGACAGTGACAATCTAGTTGGCTGTGTTGGCTAAATTTTCAGCAAAGTCTTGAATTACATCTGCTTTAAATTCCAACAGTGAGAATGGAATAAATCTCATGTTTTAATCAGAAGTTTCTCTCATTTTATATAGGAATGTAGCTGAAGCGTTAATCAGTAAAGGCCTGGCATCGGTTATCAGATATAGACAGGGAGATGATTCACGATCATCGTCTTACGACAGCTTACTGGCAGCAGAAGAGAAAGCTAAGAAGTATCTCGTTGGCATTCACAGCAAGAAAGAGCCTCCGATTCACAGGGTTGCTGATATTTCAGGCGTAAGTCCTCAACAACTTGGGTTTTTATGTATATTGTCGATGTTTATGTGATTTTCTGCACAATAGTGGGATCATGTAATCCTAATCAGGGATTTGATCAGTCTGGGCAGGGATTCTAACCTGATGGTATCAATACTCCGCCACTCTAGACCCAGTGCGTATGTACATTCACAGGTTGCCTGTTGTATAATCACTGAAGCAAATTTCACCGATGAATTATAAAAGGAAAAACCTGCGTTAGAATAAAATGTGATTTCTGATTCGCTTATAATGACATCACATAGCTGCGCACTTGGGCTAGTCAGGGAGGGTTTCATACCATGGCGAGTCTTGATGCCATCAGGTTTGAATCTCTGGCGGGGGAGAATGTCAGTGGCTGTACCCCTGAATGAATATTTCACCCTAGATTGAATGTGTGTTCATCGAATTAATATGCAAATTTCTTTTTCACAGGATGTAGCTAAGGCTAAACAATTTCTGCCGTTCCTGCAGCGAGCTGGTCGATCTACGGGCATCGTCGAGTTCGTCGCCAGCGGGTCTCGTTTGAGGATCTTCATCAGCCGTGAAACGTGTCTGATTACATTGCTACTATCGGGTATTAACTGCAGCCGATCTTCGCGACCCGGCGCCGGCGGCGTTACCGTGCCCGGCGAACCGTTCGGCGAGGAAGCTATGCTGTTTACGAAAGAGCAGTGCTTACAAAGAGAGGTTAGTCTTCTGGGGCCGGTTCCACAGTCAAGACTTAAGACCAAAAGTGGTCTTAAACCTTAAGACTGGTCTTAAGTTGTTAGATTGGCTATAGAACTAAGTTTGTCTTAGACCGGTCTTAAGTCTAAGCCCTGTCTATGGAACCGGCCCCTGGTTTGTGTTGTTCGTGGTATCGTAGTCTTAGCGAATAGCGATTATGATTAGTGTCGTTCAAATAAAAAGGTAACGGCTATCTTCTTTTAAGTTAACTCATTCGAAATAAACTAATTTTAACTCAGAGTTAACTCTAAACCCACAACTGTGAAACTGGATCTGACATGTGCTGATAATACCTGACTTATGGCTGTATGGTCAGTCTATAGATAATCAGCAATATAGACTGTTACCTAACTGACTCCTATATTATTTCGGTTCCTGTATCGAATGACTAGTCAAAGTTACAAATAAAAAACACAATAAATGATAATTCTAATCCCTTTAATTCACAGGTTGAGGTTGAAATAGAAGACATGGATAAGGGCGGAAACTTCATCGGTTGGTTGTACGTCGACAACTTGAATCTGTCTGTGGCTTTAGTGGAAGAAGGTCTCGCCTCAGTTCATTTCACAGCTGAACGTTCGTCGAATTACAAGCCTTTGAAAGTCGCCGAGGATAACGCTAAGAAAAGAAAATCTAATGTAAGTCGTATATTTGTCGAATTGATACTGTTTACCCCATTATTGTAGCTGGGTAGTAATTCAGTCATTAGTCTTTCCAATCTTGAGGGCTGCAGAGATCCTTGTTTGATATTTCTCCATAGACCTCTCTCTCTCTCTCTCAGCGTTGACGACCCAGCATTACTACTTACCAGGTATTACTGGTATTATCTAACAATGGCATATTTTCTCGTGTCCTCAAGGATCCTATTATTGCCTATAGTTAAGCAAGTATGGCTTGAAGGATACTAGTATTTTAAAAATAGTCATAGAGTACTTATGAATATGAATAGATTATGATCATAAGTCCTGAGTGATTAACAGTCGATGATAATGTTTTTCGTTTAGCTCTGGGCTACTTACGAAGAACCCAAAGAAGAAGTTGTGAAAGAAGAACCTGGTGAGAGGAAAGTGAACTACAAACCAGTCGTCATAACCGAAGTCACAGACACTGGTCATTTCTACATTCAACACGTTGACAATGGTAAGGATTCTCTAAGATTTAACATTGAAAAGTTATCAACTTCATTTGTTTTCTGTACTTTTCCTTTCATTAACCGTTGTATTCATGAATGACATGACGTTTTAGGTCCAGCCTTGGAAGAAATGATGGAAAAACTTCGATCGGACTTGGAGGTCAACCCACCTTTGGCCGGTGCGTATACGCCAAAGAAAGGAGATATTTGCGCGTCGAAGTTCATGGATGGTTTGTGGTACAGAGCTCGCATTGAGAAGGTCACTACGAATACAGTACACGTATTGTATATCGATTACGGAAATGTAAGTTCAGTTCCGGTCATCGTCATCAGCAAGTAATCGGAATTTTTTGTGAAAACGTGGACCATCGTGTCATCGATAGCGTATTAGATGTTTCATGTGTCTCTGTTCTACAGCGAGAGGTTACCAACAGCTCCCAATTGGCAAATCTACCTCCAAGTTTCAAGTCATTGCCCGCTCAAGCCCAGGAATGTGCGCTGGCTTGCGTTCAACTACCACCCGATGTAAGTTCATGTGTGATTCGTTCGTTTGATTCCTTGATGCCATGATGATAAGCTGCTCTAGTTGACCTGGCATATAGCTACGTATTTATTACTATCAGCGAGTCAGAAATTGCGTCTCTTATAGCGTGTGTTGTGAATATACATCAGGAAATCTGGAGCCAGTTGCTCAAAAGTTGGCTCAAGTTAACCAGTGGATAGTTGACATACAAACAATTAAAAGTTCATTGTTACTATGGTATTTATCCACCGGTTATCTTAACCAACCTTTGAGCAACTGGCCCCTGATCGGTAGCACTGCATGGCAGGTTAACTAGGGTTTATGTCATAACATTCAAATCAGCCGACTGAGGAAGTATGCATGCAAATAGTCATTGGAATAGTTATTTGTGATTTAACAAATCACATTTGATTTTCTAGGAGGAGGCAATGAAAGATGGAGTCGATGCCATACAGCACGACATCATCAACAAACAACTGATGATGAACGTCGAATACAAGGTCGGAAATCTGGAGCACGTATCGCTGGTTACCACCGACAGTAAGGAAGACATCGGACAGGCGTTGATCGCCGATGGAATTCTTCTCGTCGAAAACCGACGCGAAAAACGCCTCGCTAAGATGGTGTCCGAATACACGAAAGCTCAGGAGAAAGCAAAATCCGCTCGGGTAAGATTAATTTCCCGCTCCAATGGGGTAGTGGCAAGCGAGGATTTGCTAGTGGTTCCTGGGTTACCGTGCTCCGATTCTTTCTCAATTTCAAATACTGGTATATTCCCAGTTGTCTCATTCGTAAATCAATTTTTAGTGAAATCAATATCATACACCGAGTAAGAGAGGAAGCTAATCTTATCTTATCCGATGAATGGTTTGATAATTTTTGGATTCGAAAGCCTAGAAATCAAGTACAGATTTTATTGAAAATGAATTGATTTTCACTATGAATGACCCGGTGTTTGGTGCCAGGGGGGCCACTGACCTGGAGAACGCGGGGAAACATAGATATCTTCAGGGAAAACTCGGGAAATTTGATGAATTTGGCCAAAACAAGGAATTTGGATGATGCTACTGATTACATGTTTCCCTCTGAGTAAGTTATTCAATGAAAAATGAATGAATTCTAATATTATGAACCTAGAAATTTCTCTGATTCACTCGTTTTGTGTATTTGCGTAATCGCATGGAAAAATCAGAGAAAACTCAGTCGATTTGTTAATGGGCGGAAACACCCTGCGTGCAGAAAGTGTAAACTTCTCTTTTAGTTCTCTACAGTTCGTTAATCGATTTTCTTGGTACGTTTTTTTTTTTCAGATGAACCTTTGGCGTTACGGCGACTTCCGCGAAGACGAAGCTCGCGAATTCGGTTTCAAGTAATCGTAAAACCGTCCGTCGGCCTCTCGTAGTGCGACTACGCGGCGTCACGGTAAAAAAAATGCAGCAATGGCAATGCTAACACAAGATAAAGTTAGGAATATTTAATCAAATTTGCAGTGAAAACACAAGTCAAAGTTAGGAATATTTTGAATTATATTACATTGATTTGAAATATATTGATAATATATATATATATATACTTCTATATATACATACATATATATATTTTTGGGGTTTTTGCTGCTGAGTAAGTCGCGGCTGATCGAAACGATAGTTGGCGTTCGGTGACGGCTTATTCGGCAGCGTTCAGGAATATGGGTTTCGATTTATGGAAAAACTTCCAATGTGTTATCAAACAATGCGTGGGTGCACAATTACTGTCATTATTCAGTTCCCGTATCTGCATGGATCATAACATTATTAACTTATTCTTTCAACGGTGCTATTTCCCCTTAATGCTTAGCGCGAATATTTCTACACGTTTACTTCAACTTCTTCACCATTCCTATGTTTTTCTACGTGTCTATTTATTATTATTATGATGAGGCTAGTATTGATATTGAAGGTCATAATTTTGTTCTGTATGCATTTAATGAAGTTATTATACGTTGATATTTTTGAAATGTTGATAGCTTGTACAGAGCATACACCGATAAGTATTTTCAAAACCGTTATCTTATTATTGTAACTGATCAATTCTTTAAGAACTACTTAACACATTTTGCACCATCAATTGACGGCCATTTTTATTCCACAAATCTATTTGAAGATGAACACTTGTGTCAATCGCTGTACAGGAATGGATCCAGGCTGGCAGACTTAATGGTACTTACACTGGGGTGGATCAAAGGGTCATGAAAATTGGAGTAAATCAAAATCTTTGTTGCATTACTGAAAGTCAGATGTTCTGGGTTCGGTTCCACAGTTATGAGTTAAAATCAGTTCGTTTTCGATGTTTTAACACTGGAGTCAAATTTAACTCACAACTGTGGAACTGGACCCTCGGTATTACTGTAAAATGCTTGCACTTGTCAACCTTCTGAATGGTTAAGTTTCATAATCGGAATATTTAAGGGCTACAGAGCCTTGAAACCTAGCAGCATGTTGCTCCTGTGCTTTCACAAACTACAGTTGGTATACGCCCATCCAATCATAAAAGCTAATGCTTACCACTGAAGATTAATTTACTTACTAGCTTAGCAATAGCTACCGAGGTTACTGTGAATGAAAAAAAAGGAATTAGGTTGTAAATCTGTCCCTGGATTCATTCCTTCTAGGAAAATGTATGCCTTTTGGGACTTTCATTTACCTTATTGATTGCCAGTTTGATTTACTGAATCATTATTCATTATTATGATTAGGTATTATGTGTTTATTGAGTTCTTTATAAAAGAAAATGTTTTAAATTTTATTTAGAGATTGATGTGAACGATTCTGTCTTTAATAAAAGTTTTATATCCACTCACTTAATTGGAACTGATAATGATGGTTAAAAAAAGAGATTACAATAAAATCGACATGCATGGGAGATAAATTAGTTTGTGTTAACTTATTATAGTTTCTGTAATTAGTCTTGTGTGACGTGACTTATAGTCACGTATCAATCGTCAGGCTTATTGAATTAAACCCGACTTTCAACACATCATCAGCGTTCTTTAACTGATACCGAGTCATTTTCGATGTTAGCTCTATTTGAATGAGCCATCACTGATCTCTGGGATATTAGGGTGTGGAGCTCTAGAAAGGTTTTGGCTAGTTGTATGATTGAAGGTTTCCATCTTCCAGTCATCTGCGAACCAGCTTTCTTCCAATATCCCCACGTGGAAAGAGACTAATTTGACTAAAAATTGTAATAAGTGGACTTGTAAAATTCCATGATCCATGTAGTGACCCGCAAGCAAGGATGCCATTAATTAGGCATCCAGGCAAGATCCAGTTGTTCCCAACAAACATTACTTAGGGAAATGATCCATCAAATCAAAACTAACTTGATACAACTCGAACGAAGATAATTAACATGAAACCATTTATTAGATACCTAGGTATTTACACGTATCGGTAGGAATATATTTTCATATAAAATTATTCGTTAAATAAAATATCAAGTAATAAATAATATAACAACCAAATACAACCATTATTCGATAAGTTCACGTGTATCACGGATCAACCCAATTCAACCGTATGAAAAGTTGGAGCAATTATGAATTTACAATGGAAAGCTGGACTAACGTTTGAATGCAGCAACGTGTGTCACACGACCGAATCAGTTGAATGCCAAATCATGAAAGCCTGTTTAGCATGGGAGGGCCGTTTAGCACAAACAGGTTGGCTTAGAAGCAAGCTTTTGAGAATTTGGCCACAGAACAATGCCAACTATGGGGTGGTATAAATTTTGGATGTTAGACCGAGGGATAAATTTGTAACTAACACGAGTTCGAATGAACTTGCACATTGCATCATTCGAAACCAGCAACTTTCTGATATACCCATGCGATCTAATGACCTACCGGGTAACACCCCCCTTTAGACATATACGAGCTACCGACTTAACACCCCTAAAGGTCATGGAATGATCACTTTCTTTTGTATGCTAAGGGACCTCGTTTTAAAACGAACATCAGGGTACCAGAAAATTTGTTACAACAAATACCCTGCCCAGATTCCTCCAAATTAGATAAAATCCAAATTATGAATAAAAGCAAAAATTAATCGTATTTTTGATAAAAGCTAACATGGTTCTAGGTTAAATGGACCAAATATTTCATCCAAATCAAGTGAAAATCCAGATTGAAAAATCCGAATTAAGCGAGTTCTGCTGTAATATCCCATAAATCGGAGTTCGTTTTTAATGAGGTTTCTTTTGTTTTCACCTAACGCAGATTAGATGTGCATGCTAACTACCGGTATATGAACATTTGGCAGGCATATGCGTATTTGCATCCACCTGAATAATATGTATTTTGATTATACAAACACATAGAGGCCAAAACAGAAATACATACCAAGAGACCAGTTTCATGAACTCAAAACACTTTTAATTCAAAACAATCTTAAACAGGGTTCCTACAGGACCACCATTTTCAAATTTGAGGGGTATTTAAGGTGCTTTGAGAGTATAATCACCGATATTCAAGGGGTGTTTTAAGATCTACTATGAACTTCAAGTTACTGTTTCCAAACTGCTCCAAACTTGTTTGAAATGAATTGTTCTTAAGAAATATGCGATTAAAATTTTTTTTTTTAAGGCACATTTTTAGAATTTGAGGGGCCAAGGGCTAAAACTCCCAGAATTCGAGGGTTTTTGTACCCTCAAAATTGAATTATGGAATTAGAGGGTTTTTGGACGTACATGTACTGAAGGAACCCTGTTAAAAACATTGCCATTAAATATCGAATTTCCATTGTCTAACACAAATTATCGTCTAACTTGCTGAGGAGCGCTGGTCCCACTTTAATGTCTTTTCTGTACGAAATCGAATTGTCGAAGTCAGTTGCTATGAAACTGGCCCCATATATTGCATACCAATACCAAAATCCTAGCATTAAGTTAAAACATCGATTCCACCTATTACATGATTTATCTAGATAACAATAATGACTAGTTTAAATTCTTATTCTATTGAAACAATCAGCAAATGACATGCAAATGATATACATGTACTGGTATCATAACAATTTTTCTTTGATAAGATTCTCAAATTCTTGACACAGAGATTCAATTTCCACGATAAAAGAAACGCAATGATCCTCGAATAATATATTGAGCTCGAAGGCACTCTTGGATAAATATTCCATCCGTCGAAGATATAGTGGTTTAAAAACGTGTTTCTAGTCTTGTTCAAACCCCCCGAGCCAGGTGGGTATGACATCCTGTGGACATCCACAATATCACAATATCATAACTCGCGCATCCACAGATTACTGTACTTTCTAACAGAGAGAAACACCATGCCCATCTGGTGAAATCCTTGACAATCTGGCTACAGTAATCGATGACCTTGAAACCCACTATGATCATAAAGCATGTCATGAGCAAAAAATTTGCAATTGATTGCGGTTTACAAAATATGCATACCGTGTATGTACCGTACATACCAATATAGACTAACTGTATATATTTCAATACATATTTCAATACTTAACGGCGCGGTTGGAAAAAATAAAAACCTAAACTGGCCAATCCCAATTCCATGTGCTAACAATTTATTAAATATCAAGGTTTTTAGTGTTTCAATGAGAAAGGTCATCTTGGGCCCGATCCACCCAATTTTACATCAATCATGATGAGATGAAACATTCGCACAGTATACACATCTTTTAGCTACTCGGTAAGTAAAGTGTCTGTGGTTAAATTGAAGTCTCCACGAAAATTATTCAGTGAATATCAATACAATACATTTTCAAAAATTTCCAAAATAATTGGATACCACGGAGACGGACGAAATGTGAATGCAATAGCCCTGCCTCAAGTGGGCTGAATATCCAATTGGAACAATAAAATAAACCACAACACGGCCTAATTCTGTGTGGTTCAAACTAGTGATCGAAGGGTCATCTTAAAACACAGATGATGGAATCGATCACTAATCACGATGGTCTAATCTGTAAAATCAGCCTTAAAATAAATATGAGCTTAGACTAAAGACATGGCCTTATTCAGTAGTAGTTTGATTGATTAGCATAGGACCCAAAATGATGTGGAGCCAGTTGTTTGAAAGTCAGTGAAGGTTGAATTCATTGCCATCGGCAACAAAGTGCCATTTTAATTGTTACTGGCAGTTTTTCGATCGCTCTCTTTCCAAGACGGAATGTCCTTCTCGGTGGAAAATTTTTGCCATTACAGAGGAGGAAGAATTGGCAGAGACCTCCAAAAAGAAAGATAATTCCTCTTCGGACAGAGCGCAATCGAAAATGTTGGTTTTTGTCAGGTTGAGCGCAACTGGCCCCTCCTGAAAATAATTGCAATAACCATTTTGATCGAGGCCTAATTCAGCATCGTATGTTGGTCGTAAATATGACGTCTTTGTTCCTGTACGACGCCCTTCCATTTTTCTTGCGTATCCTTCACGCGATTTACTAGACTACTAGCGCGTACACGGCCACCGGGTGGCGCATTAGCACTGCTGGTTGTAACAGTTTGATCGTCCTGCAATGAATGAATAATAAGAATCCATGATTCATGAACGTGCAAGTAGAACAATAGAATCATTTACCATAAACCCTGTTACAGGAGAGGAAGCCTATTTTCCCGTGATTGATGTTCCAAGCTTTTTTCGTGACTTGTCGTAGATGCATAAAACATTTCTTGGGCCGAAATTCAATCTTTTCTCGGATATTCGCCAGGAAAAGGGACCATCGATTCTCATTAGAGAAAACATTTATTTCTGTAATTGTTGAATTTTCTCCGATGGACGATTATGATAACAATAATATACATCTTGTTAAATGTTAAGTTGGTTCATGTTATAACAAAAATCACATGCTTTTGAATGCAAATATAGTATAAATATAGTAGTATACACAGTTGCCCGGCAGTTTAAAGGGTTATAGAAAGCAATAAGAAAGTTTATTCACCAGGATAGAAAATATCCAGGTTTTAAGTTACGAAAAAGGACTACAGTAAAGTGGGACCAAATCGGATCTGGGCCAATTTGACCCCAGGGCAAATGTTCTCCATTCGATCATGGCTTGTATCATATGAATACATTATTAACGACTGTAGTTCCCGATTATTGAGTGGGCTTGAAAGAAATTTGTTCCACCCGATGCAATGGTACTAACTACTAAGTACGTTCGCATGTATACAGACATAAATTTATTGAAACATCTGTCGGTGACAGCAATTACCCAAACGTCAACGAATACCGAGACTCAGATACAACAAACAATCAAACGGTAATAGGTTTTACGTGTTACGCGCGCGCGGCATAAAAATCAATACCAATCACTAGAACTGATCGAGTACTCATGAATATTGTAATCGACGTCTCTCCTATCCTAATAGCGTCGGTGTAGTAGTCGATTCGAAGCCTTTTGGGAAACATCTCTACAGAAATCTTATCATTTCGTCAATTTCAACCCTCTCCCTGTTCACGGATGTTGATTAAACATTATGGACATACAGGGAAATGCAAAAATTCGTATCTCATGGGGAATTGCCTCTTAAAAGAAATTAGACAATTTTACTGACAGATTGACTGATTCACATTAGATTATTTAAATGGCTGGGATAATGATACCGAAAAAAGTGCTCTGAGCAGCTTCACTGGATCCAGTGCTATATGAGACACATATTATCATTCTTATTAAATTAGTTTGTTACTTATCATATACTTTAATGTTATAAAAATCCAAGCGCTTAATTATTTCTTAGTACTTGTTGTGCTATATGGTGTAGTAGACTGAAAATATACTGTGAACCTGGCTCAACTCCGAATTTGGACCACAAAATAGGCCTTTCGTTATGATGACTAATTGTGAGTAGGAATTCAGGCATCAGTCCAGCGTAGTAGACCGAAATGAAATTAGGCACGGCAAATAATTCTGGACGTTGATACTCGACATAGTAGGCCTGCCCTCCCCTGTCAAATCATCTCAATGATCATCTCTTAGAGGTCTGAGTTTAGCAAGGTTCATAATAGTAGTGTTGGTTGAATATACTGAATCAACCAGTCTAACGTGCAATTCAAAATTCCCTGATTATGCTATGTTAGTAAAATAGTGCGGTTACCATGCAATGTGCTTAATGGCTCAAATAGCTTAAATACGGTGCGAGAAGTTTATCTAATAAAGTATCCCTTAATTAGCTAATTAGAATTATAGCAAATGATAGCATATAATATATCTAATTCTTATTCAGCGCTTCATCTAAAGAGTTGACTGCGGCAGAGGAAGATTTGATACATGTTCGATATACAACGTATTATAGAAACACATATATACGTTTTTTTTTTCGGATTCAATAATGGTACTTACTCCTACGGCTTGATAACCACCCTGTTCGAGGCAGAATAGAATTTTAAATTATAGTCAAACATGCCAAATGAAAAATAATAATCGACCTTCGCATTCGGATTTGAAAATGCGCGCGCAAACATATATATGAATATAAACGGTATTCTTATTGACCATTCTGGACAAATGGCGGCATCCCTGATCAGATTACCATTATTCTACCCGGCAGGAGTTCAAACTTGGCAAGACCAGACCACTGCGAAACAAAACTGATCTTAAACAGGCGAGGGGCTGGCTCAATAGTCAGGGCTCGGACTTAAGACCAGTCTAAGACCATCTTGGTTCTATGGCCAATCTAACAACTTAAGACGAGTGTTAAAATTTAAGACCACTTTTGGTCATAAGTCACGACTACGGCCCCGGTTGCATAGCTATTCACGCTACATTATTAGCGAATCAAAAATGCTGTTTCATCATTCATGAATTTTGAGCAGCGTTATCAGAATGTACACGAGAAAATGAGATCGGCTCTTGCAAAATGTGTGGCGTTTCCATGCGAATAGCCACACCGCCAAGACCAGTTTTATAATTGAAGTATCAAATTTAACCAAGCAGTCGACCATGAATGAAGTTAACCTTTGGTTGAAAAGTTAAAAGTTATCTGATCAAGTACTGATCAACTACAGCAAGGATTCATCATACCGTAATAGTCTTAAGCCATCTGGTTTTCGAATCGCCCCCATTGAACAAAGGATGAAAATACTGGTATGACGTTATTATCAAATATGCCAGAGATGCTAACATGTGTTAATATATTACTGAGATATTACTGTGGCCAATGCCATACCAGTATACAAGGATTTCAAGGATGCAGCCTTTTTTTCCAGGCGGTTCTCTATAAAGTGGTTAGATATTAGTAGAAAAGCCACGGCTATAATTACCAAATTCACCTCCTCGTTTTGCTGCTCCTGATACGTCTTCGGCCGGCGGTTCATCAACGGATCCAAACAGAGCAGGAATAGCATATAAATCACCAGCAACGACACGACACAAATTATAAATATCACGACAACCTGAAATATTATGTATAAAATCATGATTTACGTTTCCACCTTCTAAGTCCTGACTTACCGATTGAATCGTCTCACAGGGTTCATCAAAATGACGAAATATCGTAATGTTCATTCATGTAAGAAATACAACCAAAACTCAAGCCAAAAAGGGTTTCTCTTATGAGCAATTAACATCAGAATCTTTAAAATACCCGTGGTAAAAATGATGACTAAAACTGGACCGATCTATAATTCACCAACTTTCCAAAAAGGTCCATATCTACACGGGACTTAGGCCTAAATAATAACATACCTTTATAGTGGTTGTGTTACGAACTTCAAATTTACATTCACAGGTTGGACAAATTTCTTTCACTCTATCCGCAGGAGGGTTCACCACGAATTTACATTTACTGAAAATCAAAAATATATCTTCTTAGAGGAAGAATCTCTAACTACAAGCATCATAAGTTCAAATTACCCTGATTAAATTATAAGATACCCTCAGAGGGGGCTGTTTTCTATCATGAGGTTCCCCCTTTGGCACTCATCACAAGCAAGAACTCCCCGAATTTTTCAAGATCAAACCCCTGTTTCGTTCCTGGCAGGCGTGGTGGGATACACCAAATTAATAAGTCTATAGGCCCGATATCAATTCCTTAAATTGTTCTAGCCCTGTTCAAACTTCTGTTGACCTGTTCTAAGCCTACTTACCAAAAATCGGATAGTATGTTAGTTTGCACATATATTCGACGATTATCTTCGGTTCCGTTGGCGCCTTTCTGCGACGGGCAAACGCATTTACACCGATCATCTTCATATTGACCCTGCTAAGGTGAAAAAAATAAGTAGGGCCTAATCGCAGTGATAAACAAGACAGAAATGAGTGAGATTTTACATTTTTCAATTATCGAATTAGTCTAATTCGATAATTGAAAAATGTAAAAATCTCACTCATTTCTGGCATAATTCTGTTATTGACGTTAACAAGGTTGAAGCAATCTGTAAGGCGCGATAGGCCTTACTACTAATAATTAGTAGTAAGGCCTATCACGCCTTGCAGATTGCTTCAACCTTGTTTTTAGTAACACTGATAAGTGACACGGTCCGAAAACTTTACTGTTATAATAAGGTAAATCTTTTTTTAAACTGAACCTTGCGACAACAAGTTATTATGATTTGATGGTTTTAGAATAAATGAATTTGATTTTGATTGATTTTAGGTTGTTGTAGCATGTATTGTAGGCCTATTTCAGTTCAACGCCAGTACTTACATCAGCTACTGTTACAGTTAGATATGTTAACGTCAATAACAGAATTATGCCACATTTCTTCCAATTTTCATTCATTTTCAGCTTAAAATCCATGATTATCCGGTTTTAACGGGGAAAATGCAGACTCGATTGGATTGGACATAAAACTAGAGGACTGAAGAGCATGGCGTGTCAGGACCCGTAAATTGACTGATTGAATGAAACGTCGAAAAAAATTCAGCCGCACGTTTCAGCAGTATGATCCCTTGCAGTATGATCACTATGATCCCGAAAACAGCCTTCTGACACGGTAGTTTTTTTTTCTTTCTTACTGTAACCAAAGTGTGCTTGTTTGGCCGTGAAAATCTGAGAATCTTATTTCTAATTTTTCTCTAACGTTAAATTCTGTTTTCTGCGAACTTCTTCTTGGACTTGATCTTGATGATACCATTTCTGGAATTTTTTTAATGAACTTGAACTTGAATTCATATTCATTGCACAGTTTTAATATTGCCCCTTTCAACTGTTCCGCCTGAAAGTTTGATTTTTAAAACCTCACAGTTTTCAAAACCGCGTTTTAGTTGAATCCAAAATTTTCAAGGTCGTCGAGCCAATTTGACAACTTTGAGTAATCGGTGCCAATTTAAAAGTACTTTTTTAACATTCCAAGTCCATTTTCAGTTTAGTTTTACAGTCTTAATGGAAGAACTCGAGTCAGAGACTCTTTTACCAAGTGGCAGTCGTTTACGTAAGGAAATTAAGGACAAAACTAACCCGGCCAGTGCAGGAACTTCGTACGGAACTGGCGGAGGCGTTTCTTCGACATGGTCAGTTAAGTCAAAACAGAAAATACTAGCAAGAAGTGCCAGCGCATCAGGAAGGCTGTTAGATGCTTCGATACAGAGAGGTGATACTAGTATTTACGACCCTCGATTGCAGGTGATCAGAGGAGGAACGGGCGAAAATGGAATCGATGATTTGGCAACTTCGTTTCAGGAAGAAGAGTACGAAGTTGACTACGGTAGGCAGAAAGGAGTCGATTTGATTATTGGAAATTAGTCGTATGCCTCTTTTTCTATGTATGATTTCAATGATATTCATTTAGATCCTCTGACACTTCTACAAGCTCAGGTTTTCATTGAAGACGCCGCCTATGTGAGTATGATTCAATTCAAATGACTCTTTATTGTATTTAAGATCCTTACGGATTGAGGCATACAGAGTGTGAAAATAAAGTATAATAAACATAGGGACTTGACAAAAAAGGATTTTGACCCCAGTATCCTAGGTACTATATATAAAAAGAAAAGACGTTTTATATATAGTACCTAGGATACTGGGGTCAAAATCCTTTTGTGTCAAGTCCCTGTGATAATATATGATTTACAGAATACAGTCATCTCCCACTGGTCAACTCGTACCACTTCAAAATTTCTTAATGTACCTAACTATGCTCCTGATTTAATTTTCTCAGCATTTGATATAGCATCTTGTTGGTATTAACAAAGATAGAAAATACTTCATGAAAAACCTAGGGCTATCAGTTGAAGGGATTTTTCACAGAAAGTGAAAGTATATTCTATAGCGTGTATATCTGATGTCGTGAAAAGAAGATTCACGTTTTTTGCTCAGATGTCAAACAGGAAACATAGCCTTGATTCAAAGATTAAACAGTTGAAAATATATCTTTAGATGGGGAGATGAATACCTTGTCAAAATACAGGGACAAGTTGTACGCAATAGAGTACATGTTAACTGGTTTATGAGTAAACCCAGTGAAGCTACCATTTATATAGGCCCATATAAGTTGCAGTAACACTATCTCATTGGTTATTAAGCATTGCGCTTGCTTTTTTTTTATGGGTCTAACCTTACTAGTTTTTGCTCTCCAGGGCCAGTTTCCCAAATAGAGATTAATCCTGAAATTGATTTTAAGATATCCACCCGAGCTGGATTACATTGTAATTTAGATTGTTTCAATAATATTCATGCCTAATTAGAATCATTGATTTTGAGTACCTTTATTTAGTATCGCTCGATTCACCATAAAGTTGATGCAAAGGCGCTGAAACTGTACAGAGTGTACTACTCGCGACCGATACGATGGTAAGAGACAGTGTTTAAGAGACAGTCTTCTTAATGGCAGCTTTTTGCCTGCTTTGATAGACCATTTCAAACAGATGTTTTATTCCTTTTATCGTTTTCAGGCTACTGAATATAAACATTTTCGTCATCCACATACTGGCATTTTTCGAAAAGCCATCTTCTCTGACATGGACGTCGGACATTCGGACCCGTGCTGAACAAGTTGATCCACCATGTGGCGCTACTGAATCCATTGAAGCTGTGTGCCTGGTTTTGTTCGTGATCGATCTCGTAACGAAAGTAAATGCATTTCTTGTAAATCGAATGAGATTTCTAAGATTAAGATTTAAGATCTAAGAATTGATCCCTGCTAGTCATCCCTCACGTTAATCTAGTCTCAGCGGGACACTGTCCCAGCACTCTGGAATATGTTACCTAGTCCTATAAATCTAGACGACCTTTTTAAATCTCATCTCGACACCAATTTGTTCATCAAAGCTTTCGATTAAATCTGTTTTCTTTTTATATATTAAAACCAATAAGCATATTTTGGATGGATTTTAGGCTGCATAAATTATCATTAATTATTATTATTAATTCTCATTAATTATTATTATTAATTCTACCTGTCTTCATTAGAACGCTGCAGTTTTTGTACTTTTCAATACTTTTTGCTTTCAGTCGTATCTGATCGGTAAACATCGGGTGTTACGTAGCCGATGGATTCTTGGATACTTTGTCGTATTGTTGATTTCTATCATCGATTGGTCAGTGTCGATAAGCTTTTTATGCGCAGAAGTAAGCAATCAAAATCCAATAGAACCCAGTGTGGTGGCGAAGATATTCAATATTTTGTAATGGGATTTCTGCATAGAATGAATTTGTTTTGCTATAGGTACCCTGTGTTATTTTCATAGGAAAAGGTATTGAAATTTGCAATCTTCTATCAAAAAGAGTTGTTTAGTGCTTTAAATCCATGTTCATTGGCATTTTCAATTCAGGGGTCATAAGTTCTGGTGGCAGTTTCTTGGTTGGTTATTCTCTGAAAAAAACCTTGGACATGCAAACGATAATGCCATCAGGTTAAGCATGCTTGGCAGGTTAAGTCCTTCAGTGCATGTATTACGCTATGCCTTGTATAATCTACCCATCCTAGATTGCGCCAACCCTGCAGTGCAGTGTACCGTGTAATTATGAATTAAGTTCAGGTCTCTATTGAAAGATGGCAGCACCTGTCAAACATTGTAAATATTAGCTAACGATACACCGCACTGCGGGGTACATGCAAAATAGCAGGATGCCCGTTATAAAACGGACTGGTGTGGGATTTCCAAAATTTAAAGTTATCTCCAGCACTTCAGAGTTCGAAACTCAGTACTGAAAGGGTTTAGGGATTAAAACAAGATGAAAAACATCTTATTTCATATTTCTGGATGTAGAGAATAGACCTTCAGATCCTAATTTCATCCGTTTGAATTTTAGATGATAAGAATCCGTCGATTGTTTCGTCCGTTCTTCCTGCTGCAGAATTCGTCTCTGATGAAGAAAGCCATGAATAGTTTACGTCGCAGTCTTCCTGAAATTGCCAGGTACACGCAGAATGTGGTATAACAGCTACGCTTATCAATTCTTCGGTTGTTGTATTGAGCCCAAAAATAGCCAAAATCAATGATAGGGAACAATTCCTACTTCACATTTTCTAATCTAGTACCATTGAAAATAAGTCACATCCTCAAAAAAATGACTGATAATCGCGTGCTGCATTCTGAGCAAATTTCATCCTACGCTATAGGCCTAAAATCAAAAAAATGTATTCTTATGTTTGGTTCTAAACTGGTGTTTGTTGTTTTGTGCCTGCCATATTATGCTATGATGTGTCATTCCTTATAGAAAAATGCATTTGATAATTGAAAACGTTTCAATATATTTCAGTGTGCTGTTGTTGCTAGGATTTCATCTGTTCCTCTTCACGTTGTTTGGCATGTTATTATTTCCACGACCAGATGTAGGTTCACAATTCACAATTCTTAAACACTAGAGATATGTAGAGATATACTGTATAATGTCTATTTCAACCTTGACTTGAGAGCATTCCGGGTGGCCTAGCTCGCTCATTTTTGGTAGTACATACCTGATAAAGGTCTTAATAGGACCAGAAAGGACAGGCAGTCGACCTAAATCATCATTTTTTAATCCGTTTGAAACTGTGTTGAAGGATATCCAAAAAGTCTTCACTGAAAGGGGTTAAATGAAGAGAATTGACTCCATGATTTGAAAGTTTAACAATATGTTTCCACGCCTACGTATAAAATTTCAGTTGGTAGGCGTGGAGACATATTGTTAAACTTTCAAATCATGGAGTCTCTTTTCCCTCAGGAACCCCTCTCAATGCAGTTTTTTGGATATCTTCAATACAGTTTAAAGTGGATTAAAAAGCGATATTTTAGGTCAGCTGCCAATGCATTCTGGTCCTAATAAGACTTTTATCAGGTATGTACTACCAAAACTGACTGAGCTAGGCCACCCTTTATACTCTCAACTCAGGTTGAAATAGACATTAGGCATATGTGGGTGCTTTGTGTTGTCGGAAAAACCGCGGTGAGTCACCTTCTACAAACCTTAACATTTTCGGTTGTCTTTTTTCAGGATGATGAAGGATCACAATATTTCCAAAAAATCGAAGATTCATTCATGAATTTACTGGTTTTATTGACAACAGCGAACAACCCCGATGGTAAGCATATACAGTGGAACCTCGTAAATACGAATCTTGTGGGCAAAAGTGGAATTGTCGTATTAAACCAGTTTCGTATTATCCTAATCTGGATTGATATGAATATCGTAGCTGGGACATGCCGGAAATCATCGTAATAAACGGGTTTTGTCTTAGACAGAATCGTATTAATGAGGTTCAACTGTATTAACAGCTAAATGCAATGTTAAGTTCATTGGGATCCTTGCATGAAAATCTTTTCATAACATATTCACAAACCAATCTCTTAATCATTCCTATGTGTCCGCATTATGAAGTTTCCTGTCTTTTATGATCAATTATAATGAAATGTTAGCTGTATTACATGTATACAAGTTACATCATAGTTATATCTTCAGAAAAGAATTCACCTCTTACTTCTTTCAGTTATGATGCCAGCATATAGAAAGAACAGATTATTTGCGCTTTACTTCATTATATTTCTCATTATCGGTAAGTTATGATAATGTATTTTTTGAAAGCGTCGTAAATCGATCCATAACAGTTTTATTGATTTCTGTTGAATTTTATTTTATATACGTTAGGCTTGTACTGCTTTATGAGTATGTTGACTGCAGTTATCTACAACCAGTTTCGTGGTTATTTTCTCGTAAGTGTTGAACGAAGCTTTTTAGACATTAATACGTACCATCTCAAACCAAGCGATTGATTTTTGGGCAAATTATGAATATCAAATGCTCCTTTATCGTTGAAAGGCGCTTCCATATGCCGAAAGCTGACTACGGACATCTGGACCCAGTTCCATAGTCCTAGGTTTAGTTTGACTCTAGAGCCGGAATTAGTTCATTTTCGATATTTCAACCTGGTAGTCAAATTTTAACAAAAAAATGTGGAAATCGGTCCTGGCTTTCGATCAGACAAACGTAGTCGAGGATAATGTCAGGATGATTATTTCAAATTTCAGAATTCGCTACAAGCCTCACTTTTTCGCCGACGACTGGCAATGCGTGCGGCTTATGAAGTTCTACGTTGGCGTAACGCCGATCAGACCTCCAGACAGCAAGCTGAATTGTGAGTATATCTTTTCCAAAATCTACAGTTAACGTTATCATAATACTTACCGGTATTGATTGATATCTACTTTGCAATGTAACATTTGAATTACAAAAATGAAATATTTTGATACGATGCAGTGTCATTACATTGATATTTGTTCACATCTCCTTTTTATAGTAATACAGTACCAGCCAAGATATTACGTATTGTGGTGATGAAATGCAACATAGAAGCAGAAGCAAAAACTGATATAATTGAGGTTCGGTTTTTTCTACCTTGCCACTACGGAACTTGGTCCATTTATTTATAGATGAAAAACGATATGATAAATTTATTAATTTCTAGGAGTTGAAAGGTCGGATGGGGTGTATGTTGACTGCTGATGAGTTCCACGACGTTCTACTATATTTGGATCAAGAATATCACAAAGTCGGACGACCGTCGATGATCTGGGAAGGAAGGCCTTGCCTTAGAAAGCTGCAGAAAATCGTCTCTCATCAGGCTTTTACATATTTCGGCATAGTTGTCGCTTTGGCCAATGTGATATTCATAACGGTAAAAACGCCAATCAGTGGTATAGGGTATACATTAACTGGGCCCAGTTTCACGAAAAAGTGTAAGCCTTAAAACGGTTAGGTTTTAATTGTCGTCCTCGTTGAAAACATGAAATAACAAATAGCAATTACACCAAAAATTTTTAGTTAAACTTTTTCGTGAAACTGGGCCCTTAAGTTTAAAGTAATAATTGCTGGCCATTATGGGGCATGTGGAAAATGCATGTGATGCCTGTGCATAATCTCAATATGAAGGTTAGAGGAGTGAGAAGTTTTTCATGTGTACTATTTGTCTGGGGCCAGTTGCTCAAAAGTTGGTTAACCAGTGGATAGTTGACATAGTGACAATTAAAAAGTTCATTGTTACTATGGTATTTATCTGCTGGTCATCTTAAACTTTTGAGCAAGTGGCGCCTGGTCTCTTGACGGGTTGAATATAAACTACATTACTTAATGATCGACCTATTGAATTTTGAAACAAAAATTCACATTTTAACGCACATGGTGAATATTACAGATAGAAGTCGTACTCAATGAAGATCGGGCCGTAATATCAAAAGATACTGCTTTGATCGTAAGTAAACCTGTTTTCGAAGATGTTTTTGGTAGATTTATGAAGATTTTCTGCCAACCATGCTGACTTCGTTCACATTTACAATCTGACCTTAAAAAAATCCAATATTTTGTAAACTCTACTTTCAGTACGTCGACTTATGTTTTATAGTCTTCTATTTGGTCGAGCAAAGTCTGAAATTCTGGGCACTCGGATGGCGACTGTACATGCATGATAAGAGTAATTTCTTTGACGGAATCGTCACCATCGTGTTAGTGGTAAGGTAAACTTCCGGTTCTACCGTCAACTCTTCATGTTGTGAAGTTTTAATCGTGCTAAATTTGTTTTGCAGGTTGTGGAAATATTTTTCCTGATTTATGGACTGCCGAAGATGAAAAAGTAAGTGATCGTCATGAAATGAATGGCCCAGATTAGGAACCTTGCTATAAGTTTGCTTACTGATGGTCTTCGTATGTTTTTAGAGGAACATCTGTTTCGACTGTCACGTTATGGGATATTGTGAGACTAGTCAACATGTTGATCATTGTTCGTTTGTTACGCATCATTCCACAGATCAAAGTAAGAATCCATATGAATTCTGTATATCTGCATTACCTACATAAAGTTGACAATGCCTTCTGATGGATAAAAGCCTGAATACTCATCTCTTGGGTAGCGTAAACAATGGTATTTCCCTTTACTTGAGAAATGTATTGCTCCTATGTTCATTTATCAACACCGTAACTTAAACATTGGCATCACCCATCTAACATCATCAAATCATTACAAATATCGCGATATGCTTGAGAAAGGCCTTGTGTAGAGGATCGTACTTGTGTCAAGACCTATAGACACTGCGCTGTCGGACATAGTTTGTATGTCTTGTCTATTTTCTGCTAGATGATGTCACTTGTGGCATCCACCCTGTTCGACCTGGTGAAAAATATGAAGTCATTCCTAGGCATTTTATTTGTAAGTACATCAACTAATCACCCGGTAATTGTGCAACTTCTTAGAACAATTACTAGAAAATTCAACCATATATGTGTATTATAATTCAACCATGTATACTTATTACTTTCATGCTGTTAATAACAAAGTGTTCTACATGTGATATGTTATATTTTAGGTGATGTATTATTCGTTTGCGATTCTTGGAATGCAGTTATTCAATGGTGCTATCAAGTATACAAATTCTACCAATCAAACTAACACATCCTACTCGTGTGGTACGTACCAGCAGCTGGACTACTGGGCAAACAATTTTGATGATTTTGCTGTAAGTATTGATGAAGTTAGATATGACCTATGATAACTATTCATCAGAATTCTTTTTGATTCCACATGAATTGGTTAAATTTCATTGTAGGCATCGTTGGTCGTACTCTGGGATGTGATGGTTGTTAACAACTGGTTTGTTTTTCTACATGCCTATTCTGAAGCCACCACAAAGTGAGTATCGTTCAATGTTCAGTGAATTAGGCCAAAGAATATAATTGTCAAAGATTGACTACTTCCTTGTACATATGCACATATTCAGCCTTTACTGGTTTCCCACCCCTTTCCATCATCATTGATTATCAGTGACTTATTATCTTGCAGAATTTACTTGCAGTAGTTGATAATGTTGTTATAGCAGTATTACGAACAATTAAAGAATGTTCATCCGGATGAACTTAATTTCAAGTTGATTAGATATCAAACATATTTTTTGTAGATGGTCTCAATTATATTTTATTGCCTGGTGGTTAGTTTCGGTGATAATCGTGTTGAACCTATTCATCGCATTGATCTTAGATGTAAGTACTATTAGTGACAAGAGAACATCGGACTAGTAGTCCACTATTAGTTGATATTCTTAAAAAAGCCTTGACTGTATCACTGGCCCTGGTTTTTTTTGAAGGGTTTAATGAAAATTACTATGTAAATTATACTACTTTTGTACTGTAAATGTAATGGCCAAGTTGATTTTCGTTGATTTCCGGTAAGTCATCTTCACATACATGTGCTTGTATATTTTCTAGAATTTCATCATGCGTTGGGATCGCAGTCAGCAACAAAACCGAGAAAGATTGCGTCGGCAAACATTGAGCGAAAGTCTCAATCAGAGTATGTCTTCATTGCCCATCTCAGTTCACGAAATGTATAGGTATGTGAATTTTGAACAGTGTAAATATCTCAATGATACGTTCTTTTAAGCTTATGTGCTTTGTGAACAAAAAAAGGGGAAACATTTTCCAGTGGTACACATGTACATGGATACTATATATATACTGTGTGTGTGTGTCTCAAACTTTTAATCCCATCTTCTCTCTTTTTAGGGGCAACCTCCAAGAACCAGCCGAATCTGAATTGATGTCCGAATTGAGATATCATGATCATCTGAACATCGTTTAAATGCCGGGAGAGCATTGCTGTTTAGTTTCACCGAGTCGAGGTTTATTCATTTTCAATCGAATTTTTACCTTTTGGAAACTTTGGGAAGTAGATTATAACAAGGACACATGTGATTATTAAACCTCATCAGAACAAATTGTTTTTAGAGAAAGAGTATATTAAATTGTCTCATTGTTATATATTGTTATTTTTTATAGAATATTCGTTTGTACATTAATCGATCAATTTTTAGACGATTGTTCTAATTCATCATGATTTTAGCCTGACCAGCAAATTAAAGCCTGTATTGAATCATACTTAGTTTGAAGATCAAAACCATTTCAATCGATTACATTCTGATAGTTTGTAAATGTTTTTAGATAATAATCTCGCGTATGATGCGATTTTCAAGTGTTCTTAAGTTGTCATTTATTCCTTTATTCTATATTGCCTTAGATTGTCGTAATTTCTAGCGATGTTTTAATCTAATCGTTTACTGGACCAAGTAATTGCTGCCATCTATAGCTGCAGATATGTTTATGTTAATTCTGTTCCCTTGCAATCTATATATTTTTTAATAAAGCTCTTTAATTTACGATGAATATCTGGAGTTCATCTATCATCGGGCGCAATCTCTCGACAACAATACAATGGTGCACAGCACAGTACAAGTCATAACACAGGGGCGCGTATTTGAACTGGTTTATTGGATGATGAGCTATTCACCTTGACCAAAAATTCATAATCTTTGCCTAAACGCATTCTGTCATTGGAAAAAAGATTTAGACACCGACATTAAGTACTGATTTTCATTAATACTATACAAAAGTATATAGCCTTTAGTAACTATAACTACTTAAAAATACTATAACTACGTACAAATTGTCAAAAAATGGTTGCATCGGCCGGGAATCGAACCCGGGCCCCCCGCGTGGCAGGCGAGAATTCTACCACTGAACCACCGATGCAGACACTACTTTAAGGTGAAATAACGTTATAAATAATCATACTCTATAATCTCCGTTTTACGAATTGATTTGAGATGGCTTAGAACGAAACTATGATGCGTTGGCTCAAATTAAGTTTCATTTCCAAAACTGAAGGGTAATTTTCGTGTCGATATCGATAAGAGAAATTTTACCTCTGACCACTGCGGTGATAGAAAGGGATAGACTCTACTGGAGATAGATAATTCAATATCGGAAGCCACACAATATTGTACTCGGTGACTCAGTGTCCCCATTTGCTGTCTATATTTGTCGTGATCTTTTATGCTTAAAGTACTGTAGAATAATAAATTGTTTACTTGCTACGGAATTGTTTGCGATTGCACTATCAAACTGAATGTCTTTCATCTTTCAAAATTAGATGTGATCCTGGCTATTCTGTCTGATTCATTGAAATTGTTAGTCCATCATTAAGCAGCGAACAACGCAGATTAATGAGATTTCCTAGATAAAACCATAATGATCGATCAAACACCCTGTTGGTATAAGAAAAGTATTACTCAATGCCGAAAAGGCCGAATGTCTATTTTCAATCAAGGTTAATTGCCCAGTCCCCAGATTGACAGAGCCTGGCCCAAAACGTGTCCGAGTAGCATAGACATTCGGAAACATTGCTAAGTCGGAGTGGATGTTTGATAAGAAAAAAATTACGTTTCAATTGCACTAAAAAGTACACCATTAACGGTCGGGGCTACGTGAGGTTGGATACTAGCTGCATTCATTAATTTTGCATCAACGTGGTGAGATCCCCAGGAATAAAAATGCACTGATCCGTAAATCGCACGACAGGTCCCACTGTCCTATTAGCACAATGCCTGTTATTTATTTCTTTATTTGTCCCAGACGCGAATCTTAAACATTGACTGTTTTCTATGTGCTTGCGGCCCTAGCAACTCATTGACCTAAAGAAAACTTCTTGAAAGATTCTTGAAAGAAAATGTTCATTCTAGAATTCATCTTTCACTGAACATATTTATGAAGGACCCTGGTATGTCGCCATACCCAACGTGATATACTGGCCACAATACGTCACGTATCCAGCACGATAATTTCAGCAAAACATGAAAAGTGCTTGAGTAATTACGAGTATATAATTCGAGCAACGTTTTGGCTATAAACCAATAGCCATTATCAGGCGTAGGCATTTGATTCTTGAATAAATCCCACACTCCGAATTTATCTTTATATGACAAAATCTATTATTTTGAAACCACAACTTTTCGGCTGTTGACTAGCAGCCATTATCAGGTGGAATGCCTGATGACATCCACCTGATGATGGCTGTTAGTCAACAGCCGAAACGTTGTGGTTTCAAAATGCTAAATTCTATCATATAAAATTCGAATTGTGGGATTTCTTCAATTATCTGCAGTGTAGACGGATTGGCTGTTTTACCATTCTAGACGTTTGAAAAACAATTTCATAGGAAAATAAATCGCAGCGCAGCTTGAAATAAGGCTAAAATTTCCAAAGATTTTAAGTGAACGCTCCCGACCCCCTTCTTTTGACCCTGGATCCGGCATCAGCTGATTAACTTATCTCTTCCTCGGATTAACACTCTAAGTTGATGTACCTTTTGCAGCCCACAAATGGTTTTCCAAGAAATGAACGTAAGAGAGTCAAGCCTTGTGCGCTCGGCAGCAAAATAATCAAAAAAGGCTCTGCTGGGACTCGAACCCAGGATCTCCTGTTTACTAGACAGGCGCTTTGACCACTTAGCCACAGAGCCGCATGGCGCATTATGCGGTCCGCATCGTTTTTGTTTGCTCAATAACAGAGAGCGATTCGAATTTCCCGCTAGTTCATTAGAATAGACTGCGACACTAGCAGTTATACCAAAAAATACACGAAGAGGTTTTTTTCTTTAACTTAGGAGATGTTGAAGCATTTTGTTGCATGTTCAGGACAATTCTCAATATTTTGCCTCTGTTAACGAGATTTTATCATGTGGATGGCGGTGCGCACGATCCTTTCGCACGATCGCTTAATAGGCCCTATCTTTGAAATGTGTTAAATATTTAAGTAAAGTCTTTGCATTCGTTCGTTACCAAGCAATAATTACGTTTTCGAAAACTCTATTTTTTACTACGTTGAATGAATAAAACACGTGTGATCCTTTCCGCTGTAGCGTAGAAAACCTCGTGTTCCCACCGACGTCTGCGAATAGCTTTTTATTTGACCGATCCGAGGTCTCAAATTCTAAGTAAAACGAATCTAAACCTATTTTCGCCGAAAATCGAAATCGAACTGGGGTTGGGAAAATGTTCCATACAGTCATAGTTCAAATGCTATGAGTTCGTAATAAATTATCCAATTTAGCCATAATTATGATCACACATAGTTACGTCACCGTCATAGATACCGATTCATTATTTCGATTGAAAGATTGACACAATGGTGCATCCACCAATTATTGTCGTGGAAATGCACCGCGAAGATCCATCGCGAAAATTGGACGTGACCAAGCGCAATTGTCCCGCCGCAAACGACACTCAGCCTCATCATGAACATAAGAATCACACCTTCGTGGCAAATATTTTACTCATCAAATTCATGAGAATGCCACCAGATTTTCTCGAGATGTTATGTGCTGGTAACTCTATAGGTTTCCCACATCTCAATCCAGGTATCCGGCATATTGAAATCTGAAACATAAAACTTTTCAAATCTGAAGTTGAATTAGTTTCACGACCTTTCTGATGCTATTGATTACAGCTATATGCGCTAGCATTCTTCCACAACCGCTTCATTATATTTGCATCAGCGCTTTTTATTCATATATATATATGCTTATATATAGTGTTTAAACACATTTTGAGTGACGCTCAAAATAAATCTGGTGCTATTTAATCCCAAACGCAGATGCCTTAGCAACTTTCAAAAATATTGCTTCGTTGTCATCGATCCCAGTTGGCCGGGATATGAACCGAGTTTGTCACAATGTATAGTAGAAACGCAGACGGTACTAATGCTACCTAATTTTTGGCTTGAGAAAAATGGAAGAAAAATTGGGGGCTGTTGAGCTCTACACGTTTGGACAGATGCCGTACGAACTTTCGTTGACCGGAATGACTATACCGGAGTTATTTTTGCTGATCGCTTATTTCGCACGTGACCTGCGGTCATCTTATTTCGGCCGATCGATCGCTATTAATTTCACATCTCATTCATAAAAAAACGTTGCTGAATGAATCAGTAACCGCCGCCTGACCACAAATTTACACCTTCCCCTCCCCACTTTCGTCTATATTTACTCATGCTCCTCCAGGTCATGAAGCCACGCGCGGATGTATACCCTCTGCCATTAGGTCCAGAGCTTGTCATGTTAATTTAGGTAGCTCTATATTTGCCGTGACCTCCTGTAAACTGATTTCTACCTACTTTAAATGATCTTCAGCGTTTTTTTTGTGTCGCGTGGGTATAAATAACGAGAACAGTAGAGACGAAGGACAATGCCCTCTGTTATAGTCCCCATAAAAGATATTCACAAATGCTATACAACACACATAAATTGCGAACGTCCTTTTTCCCAATTCCATTGCAGACCATCAGTCACCAGACTATACAGACCAGTCCGGATCGTCTGACATCGAAAATTAATTGGCGAAATAGTTGATGTCGTCGGCTGAAGACTTGTAGACTGTCGGGAAAGTTAAAGAAACGGACTATCCAGAAAAAATGTCAATGTATTCGAGCTAATCTGCATAGTGATAAGAATGAAATCGGTGATCAGCATAGTGCTTGATTTCGATATTTGAGCAGAAAAGTATTAGTATTAGTCTTAGAGCTAGCTATGGTCATTTTGACCCATGTTTGAATCTTACAGTGGACATTCATATTAGTGCTAACTTCGAAAATGGTAATTGTCAGCTGGCGGCTCAAAACCGGAGTTTGGGTCACCCCAATGCCATTAGATTTTAGACCCATAGAACTCATGGTCATATATATGTAATATGTCACAAGGTGACATGTGATCACAAAACGGGTCAACTGACAAAATTTCCCGGGGTAAGGGTTTTTCAGACCCCCTAAATAAATTTTCAACGATTTAGAACCAAAAAGCTGAAACCAAAAAGTCCAAGTTGTAACTAGATTCTCTCCACAACGTTGCATTTTCGAGATGGAAATCTTTCATAAATCCTTACTTTCAACTCAAACATCATCAAAGTAATTCATGTTTAGAAAAAAAATGTAACAAAATTTACTTATGTTATTAGGTTTATTAGGTAAATCTACCCTGCACGTAGAACATAAATCTTAAATGTTGAGATGAACTGGATAATTTATCGAATGCTTATAAATCAGTTTGTGCTCTTTGATATCATTTTCACTATTACACATATTTTTCATCACTGTTCAACGATTTCAAGGATGTTTTATGAGTTTAAAGACAAATAACTATACGGGAACACAATAATCAGTTATCGCAATGGACTTTGTATATTTATGGATCGATGTGATAGAAATATCTTATCAGAATATCTGATACAGTGTAATCTGACTCCAGATCACAGTTATAGATTTGTACCTATAGTCTATGCCCGCTATTACGAGAAGTCAAATAATAAGGCCCATTGATCTGATGATTAGGACCTTGAAATTGTATACGTTACAATGGAAACTGCGCAGCTATAGATTTATTTGAGTATCAAGATATTGCTCTTGGCTCGAAAATATAGTAACATCTGTGTGAACTTTTAACTGATGGTTCGTTACAATACGAGGAGGGGATGACACGAACTTGCATGGTTATAGACATTCTTTAAACGAGACCTTCAAAAAAACGACGAACTTCCTGGCTATGAATTGTCGAATGTCTTTCTCAATTCCAATTATATACCACTTGTAGGATGACGCTTTTGCGAATACGTATATACTTGGAATTTCGAATCCCGAAGAAATTCATGTCTCATGTACCGGGGGTGTTTGCCGAATCGTTTTATACACAGATCAACAAGGTTTTAGCCTCCCAAACATGTGATATTTTCCCGGCCATGATTAAGCCGTAAAGTATACTATACACCGAGTATTTAGACCATTATGTTACTAAGGATTTGGTTCGGGCGTTTGTCGCCTATATCGATGATGAATAATATGAATTTAGGTTAGCAGACGGGATTGAATGCCTGTAATCACTATACGTGGGTTAAGTACTAGACTTGTGATAATAGAAAACTCATCTATATATGTATACCGGGTACTTTTCGTCCTGCTGAGGCTTTCCTTCTCTATTGATGTCACCATTAACACTTCCATTATCAACGACATCACGAAAAACCTTCACAATTATCAAGTGGTTCCCGGGATCCCAAACCGAACCGGTCATAATGTTGGCTAAAGTACCAAACTAGCGTAATTAACAGGTTCCTAAGTCTCACCAACGTTCATTAGATTAGCGCATCGTTACCATATCGTAATTGATTTTCATCGTACTGATGAAGGCAAATTTCATCAAGATTAGGGCGAGATCATCGAAAGAAAAATCGATTTTTTGGGCTATGCCCCTATTTAGTTACTGATAGGTCTACTCGACCTCACCTACTCTACCTAAGACCTCCACCAGTCGCTTGCCGGTCCCGGCTGGTTGGAAGATTGTTTCGCACCGCAACCGAAATTTCCGTGTACTTCGATTTGAAAAACAAATTATATCTATATGTAGATTCGACCGATCATCCGACTATAGTACTTCGATTTCCGATTTCAAAATCAAACCTGTCGTTTCGCTCCTGTTAGATGTGGTTGGTTTGTAGGGGATGCAAAATTCAAATCAACGGCAAAATTGATTAATCAATCAAATAAATAAATCGGACAATTCCCTATCCGAAGAACAAAGAATGGAGCCTATTTTCGTTTGTAATTAGGTGGGACAATTCCCTATCTATACAGATCAAAGAATGGAGCTTATTTTCGTGTGTATTTTAGTTCTTAATATCTTTTTGGCTTTGGTTGTCATCATCTGTTCTATACTCGACTCTAAACATTTTAGTTGTCACTTGTAAATCTTGTCCGCTTTCTTGTAAACACCAACACCCACTTGAACTTAAACTTCCACTGTGTCGCAACAAAAATCGTTCTAAGAGATATAGAGCAACGATGCACCATGCTTCGTTTCTGTTAGTAAAAAGGACACTTCATTTTGCATAACTTATAACGGGTCGTTGAAGCAATCTGCCGATGTTGGCTCGTCGAAAAGATGGTTGATCTTAGCAAAAAAGTTCATTTTCCAGACGAAGTGTGTATACACACTGAATAATCGATCAACCGACCGTTTGAGTTTTCCAGTTGAGGATGTTAAAAACTCGGTTTTAATGTTCACTGGAGTGTCATACAGTCACCTAAATCATATTTACTTTGTGGTTGAACTACCTTTTTAAACACCGCGATTGACATTTGGAAATTTGTGTCAGTTTTCGACAATAGACCACGCACCATCATAGTTTTTTGAACCGAACTCCTTTTTATTCATCCGTCGGACCAGGGAGGTGGGAGAGAACTTGAAAAGTTGCTTTGTCATCTGTCACTGGGTCATCAGCAATATAATCATTTCATCGCATGCATAATCTTTTCTATTCAAAACGCTCATTGAGTTCGTGCAACGCGATGCAGAATCTGGAAATTTTGATCTGCCCTCGATTCTTTGAATAGCGATTTCATTTTCAGAAGCGCATAAAGCCTTGAATAAGAAGGCGACCACTAGGTCACCTCTTTTAATAAAGTTCGGCAGATGTTCTTTACTGGAAACTTGAGGCCATGACTCGGATCAACCCTTTAGCAGATGGTCATATATCATATAGGAAGTCATCCGGTACTTCCTAAAATATAGGAACCTGGATACGAAGGATCATTTTAGAGATGAACTGCTTCCATCGGCTTTTATCACATCCGTGTGCTTATCATTATTTCTAATGATGGTTCGCACCAACCAGACCACTCAAACTGGGGAAAGAATTAAACAGATTCTGGATTCTACGTGACTATATTCGCGTGATATGATGTTTTATTGCTCCGCCAAGGTGGCTCTAATTTTCGAGGAACATGTTTTACATCTAGCGCTGTTTTATAGGTGATTTTTATAACGTGTTCAACAGGCTGGTTACAGGGCAACCGGTTAGTCTTGTGAGGAGGGTTCCTTCATTTTGAAGTGCGGTATTACAGGGAGTTCTCTGGCCCATCTGTCTAGGTATAACTGGCGGAATGCGATACTTCATGCATCATGCAAATATCAGGGTGTTATGAAATGATTATCTTTTGTAACAAGGGGTGGATCTGGGAATTTGGAACAGGGAGGCAAAACTTCCCAGACCTGTATATACATTATGGTGCATACAAGAGGCCTTTCAGTGGGATTTGGGGGCCCTAAGAAAATGTTTCTGAGCATCTGAGTGATTCTAAAACAAGATGAACAGCAATAATTTGTGAAACTGTTGTCTTGGTGAAAAAATAGTTCTCCCTGCCCCCCCCCTTAGATTCGACCCTTAATATGTATTAAGATTCGTTGGAATCTATCCGAAGACCGTTTCGGACGTAGCATCTACCATTTATCTGCTGCGCAACAGATGGATGGCGCGGGATACCGAACCTCGACAGTTTCGTTGGCGACCTCTGAAGCAAGCGTGGATAGGTGGATTACATGATTTTAGTGATAGTGTGACAAAACAACGATAAACCTGTCCCCCAATCGCATCCACAGACCCCAGCTTTTTCGATCGTATATAGATTCGAAAATATAGATTGACTGCAAATCGGTTGCAGAAAAAAAAGCATGTACCAGACATGATACAAAACCTTGTTTCTCCTAATTTTCGTAAACCGCAACAAAATTTGTAATCAGTTCATTTGCTGCCGAGTCTGTTATTGTTAACTTGATCATGATTTAAAAAAAGGACAGAGTTGATAGGCGGCCGGCAGGATCAACTTTTGGGCTCAGAAGAAAGAAAAACAAGGTATCTATTTGTGAAGCAACGATGGCATGGCCATATCAGAAGCCTAGCCTCGTACGTATATGGCGGTCCATATAAAGTTGATATGATAGAAGTTTGCAAATCATTATTGAATGGTATTTCGACATTTTATAGTGTCGTGCTGGTCTTCACATTGGACCGGCGCCAAAATTGTGACGTTCTCGACGAAAACCAGGAACAAATACCCATGCAGATGGGCATCAAATCGAATTCCGCATATGGTTCAGAATTTGGTGCCAGGTGAAACGAGCCGACCGTCTTAATCTACACAGAGTCACATGGACGAATGAATATATTACAAACTTGACATCAATTTCGGTATTGTGAACGATGTGAGACTGGATATTTCAGCTGCTTCCCGTGTCCTCGATATCCATTCATCTGCCTGTTCGCCATCACCATAGGTATTCAGGCCCAGTTACCAATAAAAGATAGATCTATTGTCGGGCACGAGCCACCTTGGTTTATGCAAACTATAGAAACATCTGTCAAAGGGTTTTTCATTATTTTCCTCATCATCAGCGGTCGGTCATAATGCATCAATATATATATATGGCGATATAGCCCGAAATATAAGTACATTATATTTGCATAATATGAAACACGCGTGCACCAGTTGAATAGGTTGCTTTTCTATCAAGATATATAGGTATTGAATGCAATCTGCCCGTGAGCTTCTAGTCTGGAAGTCTTGGCCAATAGGTCAATTGGATATTGAAGTGTCCAAATTCACCCAAAATTTAGGCAGGTGATACGCAACTCTAGGTATATGCACACGTCAACATACACCACCTGCCCATAGTTATAATTCATATTTCACCGCAATTCTCAAGACAATTGTCTGCATACTTAATGGCCCGGAATTGTAGAAACCATATTTCAGATTTCTCATGCTGAATTACTCGGTGTTTTAATAGCAGCTGTTTGTTAGATTTAAGAGACCCACTTCTGGGAGCCCGTACTATATCGGCGACCATTTTAAAAATCTTTTTATAGATAATTCTTTTAGCAAAAGGAGAAACATTTTACGAGGGACTTTGAATCATCGGTTTTGAATCATCAACTTATGATGATTTATTTGCATATCGTTTCATTTATTGGGGTGAGGGGGCTCATTAAATTCCCCCGGTAAACCTTCACGAAAACAGCTTGTTTCTTCTGAAATCCCACTCGATCGGTTAAATTCCGGTCACATGAATATTATTTCTGCCTACAGCAATCCTCATCATGAAATTAAAGATGCAAACTATACGTCGCGAAACCGGTATGTAAAAGGGTAAATTTTCGCTACAATAGGGCGTTTTATATCCCCTGAAGAATACCAAGTCTTCACTCATACTGGCAATAAGCCAAAATACAGTTTTTTGTCCGATCCAGGTGAAACTTCTTTTGCAAAAAAATACCCACACGTACGCGTATAGTTACACCCATTTTGGAAGTATAAATACCATCACATCGCCTCGGGAGTAGATATGGAAATACTGGATAATATATCCACGTATTTGCCTACACATTTGTAATTCCAAAGGAATGTTTTTAAAAATTGCGCATATACAAAGTGACGTATTCCAACTGAATGGAACTCGTTGCATCGTCTTCTATTATAACGCCTACAAATTTTCTAGAAGTATTTTTATTAACTCATGATAATGATAATGATAATGATATGAAAGACCTGTCGACCGCACAGAGTGGCCAACGGCAGATGGTCAGTGCGGGTAATATTTGAACGCGGAATTCCTGCAGAGCCCATAATAATAATCTGTCCATCGACTGAATTAAGAGATTATGTATTTAAACGTCGAATTCAAAGGATCCGGAAACTGACGACCAAAGTATCCACATTCACGACAATAGGCGTTAATGCGACGATAGCTTATGTACCGGCGCAGCGAATGAGCCGCTAAATACTAAAACAACAGATCTGTGAAAGTGGCCAAAGATTAGTTCAATATCCGAAATTACATCGTGAAGCATAAGTGACCAAATTACTTACGACCGCCATATACAATTAAGTCGAGCATGACCTCTATACCAATTACCTAAAGCAACGTTTTACTGTGGGCGCATTTCATTACGACAAGATGACTAAAAACATAAAAAATGAAGCATATACACTTGATATAAATATTCATATGAAGAACTCTCAAAAAAAGGAGAAGCATTCTCAAATAAGATAGGTCTTGAATATTCTCGAGCGTATGGGGGCATCTGTCACCAAAATAACAGAGTGGTGGGCAGGTGGATCTTTTTAATTCCTGTAGATATGGGACCGGTATAGACCACGTGTTATGTATGAAGTAATGTGACCCTAGAGGAGATTTTAATGATTTGAAGATGTTTGAAGATATGAGTGAAAATTACAGTTTTAACATCTGCTGAAATTTGAGAAATGTTGACGAGTCACAATTCTATATACGATATACGATTCAATTCAACTTGTTGACAAACGATAGATTGCGGGGTAAAGTTTAATTCGAAAATGCCCCATGGGCAGGAAGCGATCAGGACGTCTCTTCGATGACCATATGCGTCGAGGTCTCGATGAAGAATTCTTGGCTTTCTGACCTGATATGATGATAGGGCTATATAGCAGATGATACACACGCAATGTAAGAAAAGGCTATAGTTTTGTTAGATTACATCTCGTCCTAGTAGGTATGAACAGGAGGACGGGGCTCCCTGGTCTGAATGACCCAACAAGGGCTCATTAAATGTGGATTCGTAATTATTTTGGTTCATTGGGAATAAAGATAGGGCATGGTTTCATACGTATCCATAATGAGCCCTTGAGCTTTTGGTCTTTGAACAAATGAACTAATTAATAACATGCGAATTCTTGGTCACGGGAAATACGGTCATAATGGGATCAAGATACGATGACATCGGGGTACAATTAAAGGTGAATGGTCGGGTCATTATATTTCGAGAATCTACTTCAAGAAGTAGAATGGGCAATTTCCTCGGAGAGCATTGGAATTGAACTGAATTTGACTTCAGGCGCAAGATCTAGAGAATTCATTGTCAAGGATGAATGCTTCTTTTTAGTATAAACCTCTTTAAAGAGATCTTCCGTCGTAAGAAGATCGTAACTCTAATACCTAAACGTAATTAATTTCGGGACTAGCTATGCAAAAACTATCCCAAAATATTCGAATCCTTGTGCGTTCGAAGTTGCGAACAACTTTGAACCCCGTCAGGACGGCTGCGACCTTGGCCTCGTCCGCTTATTTTTTGATCGCCATAAAATAGTGATAGGTTCGCCATCGTTCAAGGCAGCTGCAGCGAGAGAGGGCAAAAGAAAATCCATAGTGTACAAAAGATAAAGGATCATAAAAGATGGGGACTCTTGCATTCGTGTGTATGTGTCAACCTGAATTGTTTTATAGGTTAGGGGTCAGGCTATAGATAAAAAAGCAGGCGTCGATAGCTTTTACATTGTCCATGACGAAAGCATCCTTTGCATCTCCGTATAAAAGATACAGCTTGCCCTGACATAAAAATAGCTGAACTCGCTTGTTAGAAGTTTATTGAGTCAAGGGTTGTTGGCTCTCATAATCTCGAAATTACTAATTTGCCACAATTGGCCGCATATACGAGAATGGATGTGTGTTAAGTAACCAGAACCACGTGTTTCAGGCGATGTCGTGGACAGAATCTAAAAGTGATCTGTCCATCATGTTGTGCCATGATGCAGCACATATTTGAGAACTGTTGCATTCGGGCTGTTTGCATCGAGTACATTTCATAGAATTGATAATTCGTCGTATTTGTTACACTCCTATATCCGCTTCTATTTTTTCAAGAAATGGGAAGTTCCGAACCGACTTCGGTTTCGTTTTCGATTCGTTCATGAATAATTAACTCTTACCGGGCCAGTCGTCGGAAACTGTGGTCATAGTATTTCAGTTTTGCTGTTAAATGGTGCGTTCAGTCGAGTGGAAATTCAATCTCGGCCACATCTGGTGAATGTTTTGCTTCCGTGTTGCCCAACAATGTTGCCAGTAGTCAACGTTGCATCACCGCATTACGTCACATCACGTCTGCGATGGTAACCAGAAACTGTTATTTCAAGAAACTCCACCGCGCCCCCGACCAGAAGTGAAGTCGGCCACAAAATGAAACATCAATATACGACTTAACCCCATAATTTTACGGCAGAATAAGTGCCTATGAGGTGGATAATTACTGGCTAAAACAGTTTCACTCTGGCTAATCGCGAGTTTCAGATTTCGTACTATCTTCAAGTTGATATTTACGATTTCGTCCGTAGCCCACCCGCTTTTTCTTGATAGTGTAAGGTGTAATAAAGCAATAGACGTGTTTGTTATAACTGTGTCGTAACCAATATTTAGATAAACGCGATTTCCAATGTTAAACAATTATTTTACTTCGAGAGATAACGTGTTTTGAGTTATTTATTATCAGTCAAAATTTCGGCCTTTTTTACTGCAGCGATAACATCAGAACTGCTCGACCTGCTTCAATCGACCAAGGCTCCGATGAACGCGAATATACTTTTTTTTCATACGTTTCGGCTGAAGCGCGCGATTATTTTGACAGCTTGAAACTGAAACTACCCGCAAAAATGCCACTTCGAACACCGGCAGTCAGGTGTTACCCCAGCCACGAGATTCCGATGGAAGAGTATGGAGCCTGGAAACCAATCATCCCATCGAAGTCGATCTGGCAGTAGGGTTTTCTTATAGTATTAAATGGACATTTTAACCCAAGAGAACCAATGTGGTCGTATCTACCCAGCCAATTTGACCCTCATCAAACTCTTCAATACAATAAAAAAACCATGCCCAATGGGACACGGGTATAGCATGGTGACGTCTGATGTCAGGTTTTGGTCCATTTTCCAGAAGTAGGTGAGAGTTGCCAAATTAAAAAAAAGTCCGGTTTGTATTTCGCTATGCTACAGCTACGTATAGCTGCAATGAAATGTATTTTCATAGTTTTTGTGTGGTTACAATTTGTCTTCTTTTTAAGCGGCTTGCGGTCTCGCAGTACAGGCTTTTAGTATTGTGGAAAAGATCACAGATTTAAAATCTCCTATAAAATGGTTCCAAGTGAATTACATATTGAACTATAGATGATAAGAATATGCGCTAAACATGTTGTTTTATGTAGCAGTTCAAAATCACATGAGGTTAATCGTACAGCTTATCATCACTAATATACTGGCTCGATAATACTCGCCTGTTGTTTGGTAATTTCCTCTGGGTCAAAAAGCAGTGCGAAGGTAACCTATACTTATATGAGGAAAAAAGTGCAATAATAATGGAGAGGTTCATTCAGTCAACGCTCCTCCGTTGGTGAAAGAAAGGCCGAGAAAGTTTGTATCATTTTGAACCGATTAGTGTCAGGATATGTTTCTATATATAATAGTTCAATATACATAGGATGTTATAGATAAAGATAAAAGACCAATGATAACCTTTGTATGATTGAAGACATAGCCCGCCTTGATGTCACTGAGTTCTCAAAAAAGAATTCGCAAAGCCGATGAAATAGCAAACCTCCCCAATGATATCACCCTAAATGAATCTACGTTATCAACACTGAGGTCAGTACCGAAACTACGTCAGACTTTTGGCAATGGCCAAATTTTAGGACCAGGAAGCCGTTTCACAACTCACTTAATGCCCATGCAATTTGTGGAACTGGTTCCGGGAGGCACGGACTCTGAAATCGTTTTATAGTCCATGCTCGAGGTAAACTTCATCAAGGGAACTGGGTCTAGGCGTTAGCAGACGGTTTTTTCCTCCGTTAAAACCCCGTTGGCAAAGTCTAGTCGGTCGTGGGTGTTCAATTGATCGGAGCGATTTTCCTACGTCGCTATATATGAAACCTATAACAACTTAATTAGGTTATATTTATTCAATACAATGATAAAACGCATTTCGTAAGTTGCAAGTTAATACTGTTAACATGCCAGTCTAACGTTCATTCGATACCACCATAACTACAATGTCGTGGGAATCATTTAGTTGGAAAGAATGGCATTTTGGTATACCCACACATCTTCAGGCAAATCTTATTAATATTCTGAAATGATTGTCGAACTTTGATGCTGGTGGTGGTTGTTGGGGGATGCAATGAGAAATGGATCAGATGGCGTTTTTCCTGTCACCATTCCAATTCGCCCGCAGATACGAAGAGCGTTGGTAACGTAGCGTCGTTAGTTTCGGACAGCCATTATTACTCTTTCGCTGTGAAATGTACGGTGAATGAACGCGATAATTCGATAGTTAATTGGGTTTAATTGAGTGATGTTTTAACACTTATACGAGTGCATTATCTTACGACCGCTCGTAGATACGCGTCAAAGACCGAGTAAATGAATTATTCCCTGTGATAAAATTACGAAAAACATAACGCAGTGTCGCGGTAAAGGTATAGATCGTGAGACTTTACGTGAACACTGAATGAATGAAGTCGGCTGCGGAGAAAGAGGTGTTTTTGTCTGAAATTCCCCGACAAGTACCTCGTGTCGACGAAGGTGCAGAAGTTCTACCACCAACAGAAACAGGAAATCGACAATTCGCCTACATAAAACAGTTAGTTTCTACACGACTTAGATACGTACATACACACGCCAAGTCATACCTTTATTTCCTAAAGACCCGGACGTTTTATATGTTTTACGCGTCGAGATTTTCGGGGGGAAAAGTGTTCTATTTACCGAGTTTATCACATTCTACCGGTTTGTTTATAGATTTCCCCATGTTTTAGCTTGTAATAAGCTTGTTACCGTTTCAACGTGACGCAACTTCTAAATATTTGTCGAGTCGTCGAGGAAAGAAATCGAATCAACACGAAACTTCTATAGAATGATTGCCGAAACCATCAAAACTATCTCGAACTTGTTATTCTTTGGCAAATTACGTCATGGGTTTACGCCTATAAAAATACAGGTTGGATTGCCTGTCGTATATTCTAGTTGTGAAGCTGGTAGTTTGGCAAATCCTTCTGATAAATAACACTGACAATGAATGAGAAATCACAGATAATAGCGAGGCCGAGTTTGTTTAATTGCCAACTATTTCCCCGGTTTATATTCATCAATTTTCTTCAGTTCATCTCGACAATGGTCGAAATTGGTGGCTTGTATATATTAACAACGAATATGTCAGAGAAACAAATAGACTTAGGTAATCGGTATAAAGGCTCCAGGTGAGATTACATTCTCATCCGGGAAGCCATAATCTCGCTGGTTTATAGAGGACCAGGTGAGTCTATGCGCGGCCTTCGATATTGTTTGGCTTGTAGACTTCCTCGTAAATGACCGGGCATCCTTAATGAATCCGGTACCTAATTACACGCGGGACGTTTCGAAAGGTTTAGCCTATAGGCGCCCGTGGGTAGTTCACCTGGTGCTGAATACAAATTAGGTCAAATACTAGCTAAGAGTCGTAGATTATCCGGGTGGATTACCATGTCTATTCGAGGAAATCTCCTGACCTCCTTCGGCGAAGTTTGAATTTCTCGTACAATTCTTGTAACTAATTCTCTAAAGTATCTTATTAGATCCAAGAGAGACTTCATTGATTTCAGATAACGAGCCCTATTGCGCAAGATGTGCTCGGGTATGATTTATCGATTCAAACTCCGGACATTTTGCTCGTGAATTATGAAAATCCAATAACACGTGTTTGTAAAAGTGTTTTCAAAATAAATTCTGAATTTTGGTGCTTAATTTTCTCGATCTTTTTAACCGTGAAAGTGATAATCAAACGAATAAAGTGCTAGAAAAAGCAGACAGGTTCAACAAACGTTTACAATTTCTTATCAAAGAATCTGACATATCGAGTACCGGTGCAGAATAAGAATTAGATGGTCAGTTGCGAAACATATTCTGAAATCGATTCAGATCGTGGAATTTCTCGCCAGTTTAAAACGATAGATTCGGTCGTAATGAGGTCCAAGATAAATCTATGACTTTGGATGATAGTGCAACCTTGGCGATCTTTTTAGTCATGTTTAGTGGCTCGTTGAATGGCGAACACCTTGTTATGCGATAATCATAACAATTACCGCGGAAGCGATTTGTTTCTTTTGCTAAGCATTTCGTACATAAATCAGCCTAGCAACCAACGGTTTGATTTCTGATAATGATTAATGATACATATCTCGATACTTTGACCTTATTTTCACCTACTATACGTATGGTTTTTTATGTAGATAACAAAAATCTCAAACTTGTATAAATAAGGTATCGATAGATGAATATTTCAACACAATATATATAACCACTAACTATATGAGTTGAAGAAGAAATAAGGAATTGATTTTGAGATTCTAATCGCTATCATAGACAGATCAAAGACAGGCAAGCGAATTTTCAGTTCTTTTTGCTACGTATAAGCAAGCAGGAGATAACAAGGATTTTTAGCTCAGAAAACTGGCGGCAATTTTTACGTGAGTCACTTCCATCTGAATGGTTTTTTTAAACGCGCGGGAAAGATAATGTTTTTTCCATTCTGTTTACGATTACAGGTAATATGAATTTCCATGAACAGCCGATGTGCCGGTGCTGGTAACTTTGTACCGACGGTTAGTTTATTTGACATAGAAATTGTCTTGACAGCCGACACAACGCTTTCATTCGTTTTTAGGTACGGTTTTTTAGAAAAGACACATGCTACTGACGGCTGTTTTGCCGCCGCCACCCCGGGTTGGAGTTTGGCCCTGTCGAAATAGGAATATAGGACACGACGTTCTTTTATCGTCTGAAAGTCGTAGTGGCTTACGAAGCGAGCGCTATAGCAAGTCGAATCCAGTTCCATCGGTAGTTGCTAGTTGTGCGGTTGGTGGAGTGGTGTGCGTAATTATCGGTAACCTAGTCCTGTCCATTTTTGAAAGATCCCTCGCTGAAATCAGCTACGTAGATAGCTGAACTACGAATGCCCTGTCATAACCTGAAAATTGAAAAAAAAGAGTGTGACTTGGCATATCTCAATCGACATACGTATCTGCCCTCTTCTGTAAAGTTAATGACGATGAAACCCATTTTCCTGCTGAATTGTAAATTCCATGATCCCCAACGAATTGAATGTGACATTGAAAATACAAACTGTGAACATCATGGAATTCAAATTAGCCAATCATGGAGTTTGTATCACTTAAAAATATTGTATGTATTTGTCACTTTATAGAACCATGTACGTATTGCTTCTGTGTTCTAAGCAACTGATCAATGAAACATATTATATTCCAATCGTGTTTGAATTTGTCCATAATCGATACTCCAAAGCCCAGAACGGACTCAAATACCACAGATTCAGTCTTAATTTGTTGGACTTTTATTGGGCAAAATGCGTAGTCTGAAAATCGAGCTGCGCCATACCATCTTTGGGTTATTAAGACACATCTATTTCACTAAGATCAGACTAACAATAACAAAATCAAGATCTGAGAACAATCGTAAGAAGTCATCACAGATTCAAGTCCGGGTCTCTGTAATCTGGTAAATCAATCCAAAAATAGTAAAAAATTGAAAATGATAAATACTCCCGAATTCCTTATGTTAAATTCATCGTGAACCATAAACGAGATTGATTTATAGGTTCAAAAAAGATTTCTAATTGAACTTCCGTTATAAATTGGTCATGCGTCCCAGCAACCATTGTACAAACTTTCGCTCGAATTATTTTTGTCATTTCAGGCACTTTCACCGCGTGTGATAAATGAAATCTAATTTTGACCCGACGCGAGCATCAATAATAATGACCTGTGACCTCGTGGGAGGGTCGCTAGGCCGGACAAGTGACGGAATCTCTCACACTGTCCAACAATAAACTGTTGCATCACGCGTGAGCAATAAGTTATCGGGCATGAATTGAAATGTTTGTAACCGTTCGTAATTCGGTCTCTGTGCTATCAGTTTCTTGTTTTAGAAATCGAAGAGGAAATTGTATCCCGCCAAACCCCTCCGAGGAATTCTATAACTACAGAAATTGTATGCGTGATCTTAACAAATAAAAACCCACAGTTACATCTGTAAAACAGTTTATTTTCCTTACACTTTCGAGGCTTTAACTAAGACCCATCATCAGAGGAACAAAAAACACTAGATAGATATCAGTTATTTGCAGTCGTGCGTGATCTTGCTGATAAAAACTATGATTTTCCACTTTTTCTGTGGAGAGGTGATGTCACAACTTGGTAGGGAGACAAACGCCACATCATACTACTGTCTGTCACTGCAAAATTACTCAACACATTCTCAAGAAGAGTCGTCGCGCCTAACGAAATAGACGAATGATTGGTCTTTTGTTACGTCACATCATTGATGACATCGATTAAAACCGTTAATCAATTGAGATGTTATTAAACACGAAAATATAATTGGGTCGTTAATTGACCGGGCGACCGTCGTCTGAGGCTTTCTTTCTAATAGCGACTTACTAATTAACTCGCTAAGTGATTAATTTTCTATTAATTTGACGAGAAAACGCGTGTAAGTCCATTTTCACACCATGTCCGCCAGTCCATAGTAAAAAAAGTAACAAAAGCAATTTCACAAATGCCTCCAAAATCATGGACAGTAAAATCAAGAACTGTATGTAGAAAATAAAATAGTTAGACAAAATCATCATACAAATGCAAATCAACTAATCTAACAGTTAGCGATTCACATAAAATGAAACATATTGCGCTCCATTTTGGGTATTCAATAATAGCCAAACTGATGGTAATTTCAGTTGCTAAACATCAAACTGTCAAAAAAGCGCGTTAAATATCCGAGGGAGAGTGATATTCAAATGTCATCAGTATCTCTTGGCGGGAATAATTATGCATCTTTTTGATACCGTCACAAGCTACCGATGTAGTTTGGCGACGGATCCGACAACAACTGGTCGATCCTGGGCCCACCTGGGGTTCGTATCGCCAAATACAATGATTGACAGTCTGGGCGGCGCTTAGCGTAGCGCGTATAAATTGGTGCGATGCCGCCGATGACAGCATTGGCCGGCATGCGAGGCTGACATGAACATCTAACTTAGACAAGTCATTTTAACGTCTAAACTCCAGTGAAAAGCTGTAATAGAGAACTCCGGCCAATCGGACCATCTAAGGAGGCCTCTAACTCGAAATTCTAGGAATAAATTCAAAGGATAATCGTCAAATGGATCGACTACACGAATATTGTCGAGAAGAGGACGGCGTTCGAAGAACGAAAGTTGATAAAGTTTTTCTCCAGGACAATCGAGTGCTGCAAAACTTGATTTCACTAGAAGAGAAATACACAGTGACATTTCCATATTTTAAATGTGTTCAGACTGACTTAAAACCGTACATGAGAAAAATGGTGTCAACGTGGATGCTCGAGGTAGGGTCACTGGCATTAAATCTTACAATTTTTTCAACTGCACATTTAGAATTAATTTTTATATGCGATTTTACGTGAATCAAATAATAATGTTCCAAAGCGTTCATTTCTAAAGCATTTAAGTATATCTCGATTTTGAAGGCTTCAACTTTATTAGAGCCACTGAACGCTATGATTACACAGTGAAAGCCACTGCTGAAAGTGCACCGCGTGGTCTGTAGGCGCCAAAACACGCAAACACTTTTATCGATCTCATTCACGTCAGCGTGGACGTCATATCAATTAATATGTACTGCTTAACTTTTTGAACAGTTATCGTTCATCGTTCTAAATTAGTATTTCCTTCTTGATAGTTTTTGGTTATTTTGTGTGGTTTTACCGACTATTTAGTTCGAAATGTATTTCGTTGCTATGATAACCTCAAAGATATTGGCCAGAATGATTGCAAGTCTTTTTTCCATTTTATGTCAGGTTTGTGAGGAGCAAAGGACAGAAGAGGAGGTTTTCCCATTAGCAATGAATTACATGGACAGATTTCTATCGACAACGAATATACATAAAACGCAATTACAAGTGCTTGGAACTACTTGTCTGTTCATTGCTTCTAAATTAAAAGACACTATTCCATTAACAGCTGAACAATTAGTGAAATACACAGATAACTCAGTCTCCTTTGATGAATTAATGGTAATTATGAATTTTTCTTTATATCTGAATGATTGTTGTAGTTTAATGCATGCTTATCTACAAGTGGTAATATTGGTTTAGTACTAGGTGTTGAAAACTGATTAGATCTTGTTCCTATGTGGTTGAATTTAGTGTGAACTTATTTTCTAAGCTTGGCAAATGTTAGTTCTGGAACCTGGAGTTGGCCTTATATTGTTATAAGAACTAGATGTAAATGTCACTTGGTATTGATATGTAAAATGCATCCATGGTCTTTGATGAAATGGACTGAAAGGATGTAATTTAGCCTTTTCTATCCATTGACTCATCCTGACCTGGGTGATCTCTTGGGAGATTGGGCTAAATTTAACATAGTTAATCTGTGTATGGCCACAGATTGTGTGCTTTTCACATCCCTGGCTGAGTTGCTGTGGTAGGTCAGTTCAAACCATGCAACAGGCAAAGCCCTAGAGGCTTGACCAACCAATCTAAGAAGTCTGTCAGAGTTGGTCAATATTATGTAAGGCCAATGAATTCTTATGGCTTGTTGCATCACAGTCATTTATTGGCCTATCATCCAGATTATCCTTAGTCGGTTATTGATGTGTTGCATCATTGCCCATTGATGGCTTCATCCATCTCTCAGGAATCTGTTACTTACACTGACTTACCTTTAATAAAAACATTCATTAAGTTTTTGGTTTACCTTTGTTTGAATTTTCTATTCATCTAACTGACACAAGGAAATATAGTAATGTCCTAAGTTAAATGACCGTTAAGAAAAAAAAAGATATTTCAATTTATAAGTTTAACAGAATTAATCTGTCTACTTTAATTTATCACACATCCTAGAAGAGTTATGAGTTTTCAAGCTACCACTCTAAAAAAAGAATAGCGACAAATATTTTTGGTTGGTTCCCGGCATTGATACATATTTGCATCTACCATCATTACTGTAAAAATTCATGTGAAGTTTTCCCAGGCTCTCAGTGCTACCATCATGAATGGAAGTGGCCTGGATTTTATGAATGAGTCTGAAGTTGGCGGCTCTGTTCCTATTGGCTGGTAAAAGTTCATTGATAAAAGTGGTGCACTCCCTGTATTAGTGTTGACCCAGAACTGCTATATATCCTGGTGCTTAGACATCCATCACTTGAACAAATATGCTTTATTCCTGAATTCCCCGAACTTTCCTGGCCAGAGTTTCCAGCGCTTCTAGCAGTTCTAGCAGTAGGGGTGCATATTTCACCCAATATATTGCCCCATGTCCCCTGTGTCTGAATAACCAGACATTAAAGAATGATACATTCTGGAGCGGAGCTTGCGTCTACAACATGCAGCTGCAGCTGCCTCATCGTCTAGTTTTATTACTGGAAAACTTTTGAATATTCAACTTCAAAACATATTTTCCAGTGTATTTCCTATTGTATCAATACCATATTTCATTTATCTTTTGGGTAGTTAAACTCCTTTCAAATTGATATTCCGCATGCAAAGTTTTCCTTGAAGATGTTTCCGTTTGTAATACCTTGTGGGAGGGGTGTATTGCATGTTTGTTCGATGTTGTTTTTGAGTGTCGTTGGTTTTTACGTTTTGCAGGACTGGGAATTACTTGTTGTCACGAAATTACGCTGGGATTTATCATCAGTGACTGCACACGACTTTTTAGATCAATTACTATGTCGATTGCCTATCGTAGACAATGACCAGTTGCTATCGATAAAACGACACGCCCAAACGTTCATAGCTCTATGCGCAACAGGTAAGCAGCAAGTTCAGTGATTAATGAAGCAATTTATCAAACTCAAGTTTTCTCTGCGACCTGAGTGTCACCAAACGTGTGGGCAAGTAAATATTACCTAGTCGGCAGTGTAAGCAGTGGTTCTTTTTGATAAGAAAAACTTTAAATCATCAAACTGCATTCGTTGCTATTATGGCATCTACGGTTTTTTTTTTGCATATGTAATGAGTGCACAAGTTGACGTTGTATCTATGTGGACTCCTGTCATTTGAAAGTTCTGCATATTGTTCACACATAACCCTCGGAGAAGAGTGGGTGTGCATTCTACCCATGATGCAAATAATTGTCCGACACTTAAATTTCGAAATGTATTTGGCGAACTTGTCTTGGCAACTAGGGCGATGCAACCATTGCGATTGGCTAATGGCGAGACCTTTGTTCCAAAAATCATCAGAGCATTGCCGAATACACCTGTCTTCCCCTCTGGGTGATCAATGCTGATTGTCCTATCTAATGACTCTATTGACAATTATTTAGAATCTGCTTTTGTCAAAATCCCTCTTACTCAATCTCTCTGATTATGATTTCTGCATTCCTTCATTTGTTTTGAGCCGGGTAGTGGACAAAATGATAGATATTCCAAATAAAAATTCAGGTTCGAATAGACTCGGTCAATTGATGGGAAAATCTATAGTTCGATACATCAAAGAGGGAGGAATAATTGATTTGTATATAGGTTCACATTAGTCCCATGTTCGTATTACCAAGCTAGACACATTTCCTGATCTAAATACCAACAGTTGATTATTGTACCAGGCATTTAGCCTAAATAGTCCAGCCATACATCTACTGAATATTCTATTACATTTGTACTTAAAATTTCAAAACAGTATTTAAAACAGTGAATTGATTAAGTCTTCAAAATCGTCAGAGAATAAAGTCTTAAGAGATTATTTGACCATTAATTGCTAAATGACGACTGGGACAATTAAAAAGCAATTTTCATTCGTTGAAAATGAAAATGAAACTAAGATGAAATCAGATAATTTTTGATTGAGGTATATCTTGGGAATGAGCCTTATTCTTTAAGGCAGTGGGATTCTCTATAAAACTGAATGTCTAGGTCACGTTGTAGTCATGCGAATGCATGAATACTAGCTTTTTGGATGAATATATAAATGGTTGTCCTGTTTCTGAGCTCTAAAACCGGTACTTTTATATCCTTTCATTCAGGGTCTTTTTCCTCCTGGTTTAATGCGGGCCTCGGTGAACTGTTTGTTAAGATGGGTTGGAATGTCTATAGAAACCCTGACAACAATCGCACCTATGGAAGCATTATGCGACGACTTTGTATGGAACGTTGTTAAATTCGGTCCTAGAAGCGAAGGAGTCTTGTTTTATTGTTTGTCGTCCGTCAGTAACATCAGCAAAGCCTTTTCAAACCTATCAGTGCATATAGATCATACAATGACGAAGGAAGGCGACGTTTGATTAATGGGGACATCGTTTAAAAGCCATTTTTTCAGTATAGTCAAATATTGTGCGGGGAACTTTTAAGAACCACGTGCTTTTAGGGGAGACCTAACAGAGAACGTGATAGTGAATGACCTTCAATTGATGAAAGTTTATCTTTTATTTGATTTGTAAAGAAACTGTTTTGAGTGATGTAGGTCAGTACTCTGCCGATTTTGTACTTTTCTGTCTTTTTGGTTCGTTTAAATAGGCAGGGTTGTGGTCAGGTGGATTTCAATTGAGGTTTTGCGGCTGCTCGTAAATTAAGGCCACTCATCCTGGTTGAACAAGTGCATGAACACCGGGAGCGGTCAGTTTGGTTAGTGGGAACTTTCGGTGAAATATCTCATTTCATTTGAAATTCTTTAAAGAAATTACCGGTTGAACTCTAAGCGCTTCTGGCATTTTGTTAGTGGCACTTTCCTAAGCATCTCGCAAACTTGTCAGAACGTCTAAACTGTTTTCGGCCAGTTAGCGTTGTTTGGTCGCAAACCTCTGTGACCCAAACAAAAACTTTCAAGTTGACCCCTGGTGCTGTTTTGTCATTGATCAGTCACATTGCTGTCTTTTGTTTCAATCTTGGCAGACGTGTTTGTCCTTAAAGGATTGGCCAAACAATAGGTGGGCATGATAATTGATAGACTAACAGGGACTTAGTACTTACAAGGTTAAACCTATTCATTACAGTGCGGAATTAGCTAAGCTTCTTAAGTTTCCATTATTTACCCTAAGGTTACTCGCTAACTGTTGAACTATCAAATACTTGTTTTCCAATGATGAATGACTCGATTACCTCGCAAACACCTTTTACCTTGATATTAATATAACTACTGTGTTAGCTTTTCGATTATTTTTGATTTGGAAAATGAGGAAGATGTCTCATGTGTAGTTAGGGACAAAATGTTATAGA